>NW_015656127.1:0-854 GCF_001515625.1 Sinocyclocheilus rhinocerous | reverse complement strand
CCCAGTAAAGAGAGCAGTCACGCTAAAACAGTGCAAGTGTCTTATCTGTTGAGTGCGGCGTTCATTCTTTCTAAAGATACAATAAAAGTGGCGACGAGGATTCAGTTACTCCGCGTGTGTTATGAGGATGCGGAAGTGAAGCGGCTTGACGGTGAAATCGCTAAAAAAAAAAATGCGACCCTGCTGCTAATCCACATTTAACAAAAAGGGGAGGAAAGACAACGATCCAGATAAGTGACTGAATTGATTGTCAAATACAGAGAACGGCACAAAATGGCATCGGTTTTTGGCAACATGGGTCATTTTGATGAAAGTAGTGAGCAGTGGAGCTCTTATACAGAGAGATTTGAGTACTTTGTAGCAGCAAATGATATTACTGAAGAGAAAGTTGTACCCACTTTTTTAAGTGTGATGGGTCCAAAGACATTCACTCTACTGCGTAATCTCCTACAACCAGAGAAGCCTGGAGAGAAAACGTATGATCAAATAGTGAACACTCTCAAAGCACATTTCTCTCCAAAGCCCTTAGTAATTGCAGAGCGATTTCGGTTCCACCGACGAAATCAGCTAGAAGGAGAAACTGTGACAATGTTTGTGGCAGTGCTAAAAAAACTAACTGAACACTGCGAATTTGGTGATGCATTAAATGACACACTTCGGGACAGATTAGTGTGCGGACTCCGCTGTGAAGGCATACAGAAAAGACTGTTAACTGAGAGCAACCTGACACTACAAAGAGCAATTGAACTGAGCGTGTCTATGGAATTAGCTGCTAAGGAAGCTCAGCAACTGAGCTCAAACAGTAAAGCGTATAAAATGGAGACTGAAAATAAAGGCCCATGTTTCCGGTGTGG
>NW_015656126.1:608-887 GCF_001515625.1 Sinocyclocheilus rhinocerous | reverse complement strand
GTCACGTCTGCCAAACCAGAGCCTGCTCCCGTCATGTCTGCTACGGCAAGTACTCTTCACGTCACGTCTGCAAAGCCAGAGCCTGCTCACATCATGCCAGTCACTCAAGAGATTCTTCACAACATGGCCACCATTCAAGAGCTTCATCGCAAGATGGCCGCCACACAAGAATCTCTTCGCAAAATGGCCGCCCTTCTAGAGTCTCGTCACGTCTCAGCTGATCTTCAAGAGTCTTGTCACGTTGCAGCTGATCATCCAGAGTCTCGTCACGACATGGCC
>NW_015656126.1:0-268 GCF_001515625.1 Sinocyclocheilus rhinocerous | reverse complement strand
AGGCCTCTTATATCCACGAGTCTGTTCCAAGGGCCTTTCCTGTGCCTGAATCCGCTGCAGAACCTCCAGAGGTGGTGGCATCCGCTTCCGAACTCACAGACTGTCTTATCACGGCCACGGAGTCCATTCACAAACTCACTGCCTGCCCTGTCACAGCCGCAGAGGCCGTTCATGAACTCACTGTCTGTCCCGTTACGGCCATGGAAGCCGTTCATGAACTCATTGTCTGTCCTGTCACAGACATGGAGGCCGCTCACAAACTCACAGT
>NW_015656125.1:0-530 GCF_001515625.1 Sinocyclocheilus rhinocerous | reverse complement strand
TAAGATTCCAGTTAGATTAAGTAATTTTCACAAGCAGGTGCTACTTTCATGGATGCTTATATATAAGCATAATTTCTCTCCAAATAAATGTATAATTTAGAATAACAGGTATATAATGTTTAAACATAAAACTTTGTTTTTTTTCAAAAATGGGTAGACAATGGTATTATATTTGTTAAACAGTTATTTAATGAAAATGGGCACCTGTATACCTTCATAGAATTTCTTCAAAGGTATAATATTCCAATAATCCCTAAAGAATATTGTATAGTGTTTGATGCTATACCATCCGGACTAAAATGTCTGTTTAAAGGAAATGTGAATAAGGAGACTGTGAGTCTCAGAATTAAAATGTCTATTTAAAGGAAATGTGAATAAGGAGACTGTGAGTCTCAGACCTGATGTTGCAATTAACGGAGTTACTATTAATGATAGAAAATTGAATAATTACTTTATCAGGAAGCTACTAACAGAATACAGGCCAGTATCTTCTAAAACATACTGGCATTCTAAATTTGAGTGCATTGACT
>NW_015656124.1:0-1489 GCF_001515625.1 Sinocyclocheilus rhinocerous | reverse complement strand
GTGCACGGCGTTGAGTTTAACTTCATCCCGGACACTAAAGGAGTGGTTCTTGTCAGTGATATGTCATCCAACTTCCTCTCCAGGCCAGTAGATGTGTCGAAGGTTGGTGATACTTCATGTTCGTCGTCTTTATAATAAAAGTAGCACAGTAGTTTATTAAACTTACTACTTTAGTATAGTAAATAATACTGTAGTAGCTGTAGCTTTTCACAGATATAACCTAAATGGTTATTAATGTTGTGAGTCTCTGTTTGTTTCTACAGTTTGGTCTGATATTTGCCGGCGCACAGAAGAATGTTGGGTGTGCTGGTGTGACAGTTGTCATTGTCAGAGAGGATTTGATGGGCAAGGCTTTGAAAGAGTGCCCTATTATACTGGACTATCAGGTGCAGGCTGGCAATAACTCGCTCTACAACACTCCGCCATGCTTCAGGTATGGCTTTTCTTTGTTCATCATACTGTGCCTCTGTAGTCTTCATTTAAATTGCTAACATTATTGTCAGCTCGCCAATTCTAGGTAGCTGTAATCAAGAAAAACAAGAACTACAAAAGCTTACCAGTCAAGCAGCAGTTGATTTTTGACTTTTGAAAAGTCTCGTATGCTCACTAAGGCTGGCTGCATTTATTTGCTCAAAAATGCAGTAAAAATAATAATATTGTGAAATATTATTACAATTTAAAATAAGTCCAAGTTCTGTCATGAAACTCTAGATGGCGCAGTCCGATAGGTCTAACTCAATCTGACATAATGACATCATTATCACATGGCGCAGCTGATTGGTTCTTTTTTGTATCAGCAGCCAATGAGCTTGCTGCTCAACATTTAAATACTTGGCTAGTGCTTGCTCTAGCAGTTGCAGCGCACTTCAGAAACCCTCCACCTTCCCCAGCTCCACCTGTAGAGATCTGCTACGGGGTGATTCATGTATGCTATATATGGGGGTTATTCCATATATATTATACATGCAGCTAGGGCTGTACGATAAATCGTAATGAAATCGCAATCACGATTAGGCAAAAGCTGTGATTGTCATGCGCATCTTGTCAGTGAAGCACGGTTCTGTGATCAGTAGTAAATCTCCATCCGAAGGCCAGCGCTCTCGCTCGCGCTGAAACTCCAAATACGCCTCGCAGAAGAAACCCAGGAAATCCCTATAACCTTGCTGAATAAACAGATGATTTAAATGCTTTCATTGATTCAGCGTGACTAATAAACACACGACTACGACAATATATGATTTATCGGAGTTCTTATTATAATTTTCATTATAATAAAGTATATAATAAAGCAATGCTAATCGACAGCCTTTATCACTGCTTATCTGTGTAAGAAGCCACATCATCTCACAGAAGGATTAATTTCAAACACTCCACATTATGAAGTGAGTTTGGCATAAAAACATGTTATTAAATGTGGTATTTTTCACGTGCTTTCAGATGAAGTAGCATTTACTACACAGAGCCGTAGTTCACTGAGAAGCTACGCAAA
>NW_015656123.1:0-534 GCF_001515625.1 Sinocyclocheilus rhinocerous | reverse complement strand
GCACACACTGAACTCATTCTGTCTGATGAGAACAGGAAGATCACACATGTGAAAGATCGTCAGCCGTATCCTGATCATCCAGAGAGATTTGATAAGGCTCTTCAGGTTCTGAGTGTTGAGAGTCTGACTGGACGCTGTTACTGGCTGAATGGAGGGAGCAGAGATTATGTTGATATATCAGTGTCATATAAAGGAATCAACAGGAAAGGAGGGAGAGACTGTGAAGACTGAATGGAGCGGAGATAATGCTGTTATATCAGTGTCATATAAAGGAATCAACAGGAAAGGAGGGAGAGACTGTGAGTTTGGATGCAATGACAAATCCTGGAGTCTGATCTGCTCTAATAACAGATTCACTGTCCGTCACAATAAGAACAGCACTTTTATACCTGCTGTCCGTTCATCCTCTAAGAGAGCAGGAGTGTATCTGGACGTGTCGGCCGGCTCGCTGTCCTTCTACAGCGTCTCTGACACACACACACTCACACGCTTACACACACTCAACACCACATTCACTGAACCCCTCTGTGCTGG
>NW_015656122.1:459-642 GCF_001515625.1 Sinocyclocheilus rhinocerous | reverse complement strand
GTAAGTAATAATATTTTGTAACTGATGCGGAACTTAATAGGTAGCTAGTGCAGCTACCTCGTTGTCTGTGCCTTGGTTCCTTTGTCCGGTGTCATCTATACTATGCAGTGGTGTAATGCAACGAAGTAATAATACTTCGTAACACTACTTAAGTATATTTTGGGAGTATCTGTTACTTGAGTT
>NW_015656122.1:0-312 GCF_001515625.1 Sinocyclocheilus rhinocerous | reverse complement strand
CTACAAAATAGTCAGAAGAACACGGACTGCAGGAGCTTTCGAATCAGTGGTCTGGCGCTTGCAAGTTAGACTCATGCTCATGTGCAAACAAGTGCACGCGCAACCACAGATAATTAATTTTCCACTCATGTCGAGTCTGGGGTGTGCGATACAGCATCGTCTGCGATAATATGGTAAGTGTTGTTGTAATGATGTGCGATCTGACATTATCAAGTCTATATCACCAAATCACACACACAGAGTGCACGCAAGTTGATTCATTAGTCAATTAAAACTCAAAATGTAAGGCATTCTAAATTGTAGACGGCAAAA
>NW_015656121.1:0-624 GCF_001515625.1 Sinocyclocheilus rhinocerous | reverse complement strand
TAGTTCATGTCTATCAGCTCTGAGATCTTCTATATTCTAATAAAGACCTTTGACACATAATCCTCTATCATATCTACACACTGTCTTCTGAGAAAAAGGGCCAAAAATATTCATGATCTGGTGATACACCGATGCTTGTCCAATCAGATGCTCTGAAGAGTGAGAAAGTCTCTCCCCTAAACCACCTCACTCTGACTAACAAGTAATAAATCAGCCAATCATATTCAAGACTGTGACGTAATGAAGAACTACTGGATATTCATAAAATGGACAAGCCCAATGATATCTAATCTTCCTGTTTCATCAACATGGCACAGAAAACTGCTCATAATCACTCATTATCAGGTCTTTGATAATAAAATTATGTCAGGAATCATGTTACATGAGCTTCATCTACAGTAATCAGTTCTCATTAAAGTACGAGTGTGTTTGTCTTACCGTGTTGAAGCTCATCAGATCAACAGCAGCCAAATATCTGACTGTTTTAACACAGTGGTTAACACTCTTTTAATTTTTACATAGTTGCAGAAATATCAGTGACCCCCCCTTAACAAGAGAACACCATTACTCGACTAAAACTAACTTGAGCTTGACTAAAACTAACTAAAGAAAGTTATGATCTTT
>NW_015656120.1:0-555 GCF_001515625.1 Sinocyclocheilus rhinocerous | reverse complement strand
TATTCCCACATGTATTTATTTTTACTTTTCCGTGTGCAACATTGAAATTTTTAATACACATTATTTTTTTTTAACCACTTCAGCTGTGCAGCATATTTTGTTTTTATTTAGGGAATTAGGCATATCTGAATTTAACCACTTCAGCTGTGCAGCATATTTTGGGTTTTTTAGAGAATTAGGCATATCTGAATTTAAAATAGCGCCCTACCCACATACATTGGAGTAAATTGATAAAAATGGTCTCATTTTACAGAAAACCCTCTAAATTTTAACACAGTGGTGGAATATTGTATATAATATATTGTATTTATTCTCAATTGTATGATCAACACATATAAAAAGTGATATTTTGATATTTATTTTTATTATTTTTATTTTTTTTTAATCTGTAATTTATGATCTGCTTGGTCTATGTCCATGCAGAAAGTTTCTTTTGATTCCACTAGGTGGCAGTAAACAGAGGAAAAATAATCTAATTAATATCTCCTTCTAAACAAAATATATTTAGAGTTTACTGAAAGGAGGTATTGGTGTCTCCGAGTGTACCTTTACCGT
>NW_015656119.1:396-528 GCF_001515625.1 Sinocyclocheilus rhinocerous | reverse complement strand
AGAGGTAAAAAATTATATAAATACTGTTCGGTTTCTGGCACAAAACGATCGTTTCATGTCTTAGGACATCAATGTGCTGTCACGAGCCGCAGGGTTTAATATTTGTCTGTCTGTGCATGTTTTTTTTACTGT
>NW_015656119.1:0-241 GCF_001515625.1 Sinocyclocheilus rhinocerous | reverse complement strand
GGATGCCCTGGGGGTAAGCAGATAAACATCAAATTTTCATTTTTGGGTGAACTATCCCTTTAATATGGGATTTTGGCAGCACTGCCGAATACATACCCCCCATGATTTCCAGTTTGCTGGGTCAAAGACCAAATAAACTCATTCTGGAGACACATCTGGTCCTGTAGAATACCTGCAAAAAAGTGCTGCCACAAAATATTTCTCTCAACTATTGTTCACAAATCTGTCTAAATCTGTGTTA
>NW_015656118.1:0-462 GCF_001515625.1 Sinocyclocheilus rhinocerous | reverse complement strand
CAGTAAACACACATTGGAATATACTGTCAGTTACTGTAAATAAATGAATAAATAGATGAATTTATTCATTCAGCATCCTCTGCCAAATTGCATTACAGCATTGGTAGTATCCTTATTTGTTATAGCAGTTTATTAGTCTTCTGATAAAAGATTTCTCTGCCTCCCCAAGACAGTCGTCTCTCAGTTCTGCAAAAATAGCATGTAAGGAAGGACTACTTGGCTACAAATAAATTCAACAGTAATGAAAAAAATAAAAAAATAACGACTTTATTCAACAATTCGTCTCCTCCACATCACCCTGTAGCTCCATTTTGGAGAGTATCAGCTGGACTAAACAACGTATGCTGTTCTGTGCCAGCTGCGTCACGCCGGATCTGTTTCCTACATTGTTGTGATTTGATCTGCACGGAAACAGCATATCCGTGTGATGCAGCTGACACAGAACAGCATACGCTGTTTACG
>NW_015656117.1:0-1185 GCF_001515625.1 Sinocyclocheilus rhinocerous | reverse complement strand
GAATACTTATGCAATGGAATCATTTAAGTTTTTTATTTTTTAATAAATTTGCAAAGATGGTAAAAACCAGTTTTTTGCTTTACCGTTATGGTGTATGGAGTGCAGACTGATGTGGAAAAAGAGTGATTTAAAGCAGTTTAACATTAGGCAGCAACATAACAAAATGTGAAAAAAAAATATTAAGGGGTATGAATACTTTTGCAAGGCACTGTATCAAGCTTACTTGAACATACCCAGGGCCAGGATGTTCTGGCCATCGGGAGCGGTACATTCCCGGTGGGCCAGTCCAGTAGTGGGCCGATCTCCGAAGCGTTATTATGTGCTGTTTTTAAAGGGGTCCTATTATGCTCTTTTACAAAGTCTTGATTTTGTTTTTGGGGTGTACTAGAACGTGCTCTCATGCTTGGTGGTTCGAAAAATGCATTATTTTTCGCATAATTTACATTATTACAATACCTTTCTCCCCAGTCTGGCACAAACGGCTAGATTAGTTCCAGGTTTGATGAACGCCCGCCTTCCGAAAAAACCATATCAAACAAAAACAAAATTGCCATATCAAGCCGGATTCAGACCCCGAGATTATTGAACAAGAAGATTGCGCAGAACCTTTGCACGCACAGATATTGCAAGACATATTAGAGTCGTAACGTTATTGTTTGTTTGTTTGTTTTTTGGCTAAATCACGTTTTAGATGGGATATCAACAACCGCTTAAAAATAACTGCATTTACTATGTACAGATAAGTGCAACGGTAATATGTATTATGTTTATTGTTCTTTAATTTTAACATGAATTGCAGTGAAACTGTTATACAGTTGAATTTATTTATACCATAGTCCAGTGTTTCCCAGGCGGCACATATATGCAAACTCATTCTCTGCCAGCTGTTGGAGTGGTAGAGATCAAGGTTTCCCCGGTAACGGCTGTACACAAAGCACTGCTTCAGCAGGAGGCGCTGTTGGAGTGGTAGAGATCGAGGTTTCCCCGGAAACGGCTGGACACAAAGCAGCGCTCCGCTCACAAACACTGCTTTATAAGACTTTACATGTAAGAGGAAACGAAAATGACATCCAAAATTTTCTGAAGACAGTCGGTTTCCTTCAGAAATACAGTGATATAAAAACACTTCCACCGGGTTTCGATTTTTAAACGTGCAGTGCTCATGTTTATTCAACAAAGTCAAAG
>NW_015656116.1:0-1178 GCF_001515625.1 Sinocyclocheilus rhinocerous | reverse complement strand
TCTGCTGGTTCCAAACCACATCTGGGGCAAGATGAATCTGACCCCAGATACATCTTAGCCAGCTTGCTCCTAGACAGCTGGAATGAAGCACTATCTTAGCCAGCTTGCTCCTAGACAGATGGAGCCTATGAAGCACTTTGAATTGTAGAAGTCCATGTCTAATACATACAGAAGATGAGTGTACCAATTATATTGCCCACTGACAGGCTGTATCTGATATTTCTATTCCCAGTTCATCCTCCCATTGCCTCCTTATATTGTCTAGAGATGGGGAGGCTGTTCTTTGAGTAACCACATATAGAATAGACAACATACCCCTTCGAAAAGGGTCCATATTTAACAACTCATCTATCCAGCCCCCTTCAGGTTGGTTCAAGGAAGGAGATAAGTGTTTTTTAATGAAGCTACGTACCTGTAAGTACCTAAAATAATAGACTGAGGAATCTTAAAATCCGTTCTTAGCTGTTGGAATGAAATAAATATGCCGTCTTTAAAAAGGTCCTTAACACAACTAATTCCGTTTCTAGACCACAATTGAAATGCTGAATCTATAAGAGAAGAAGGAAACAAAGGATTCAACAGAATAGGGGCAGAAGGCAACGCTTGTTTACTGTGACCATATTCTGAGTGATCCACAGACAACTGGGTTATTCGTAGAATAGTGTTTGCTCACTGGGATTGGAGCACAGAGCAGTGAACGTAGAGATACTGGATTACACATGTTCTGTTCCATCAGTAACCAAATTGGAGCTTCATCACTCGATAAATCAGAAAGCCAAAATATCAGTTTGTGTAGGTTGGCTGCCCAGTAGTAATATAAAAAATTTGGCATTGCCAATCCACCCTCTTCCTTCTTTCTTTCCAGATATTCTTTTCTTATGCAAGGAATTTTTTTATCCCAAAGAAACATGGAAATACAATTATTCAGATATCTGAAAAATAAAATAAAAACAGGCACGGTCTGAAATAAGAACAAGAATCTTGGTAATATTGTCATTTTAATGGAGTTGATCTTTCCAGCCAAAGATAAAGGAAGGATTGACCACCGCACCGTCTCGCTTGGCTTTGTCCAGTGCTGTTTTAAAATTACTATTGAACAGATCCTTATATCTGCGTGTTATGCTCACACCTAAATAGAGAAATTTATCATAGCTTACTGAGAATGGGAAGGATTGGAA
>NW_015656115.1:491359-506367 GCF_001515625.1 Sinocyclocheilus rhinocerous | reverse complement strand
TCAAAGGTTGTGGTTAATTGATGTAAAATACTGCCATCCTTTTACATTCCTCTCTCTTTTCCTTACTTTGTTTAATTCTGTATATATACGTGTTTTGCTTAGTTATATGTTAGATATAGTTTCATTTATTAAATCCCTTATATTCACAACTGATTGTCTCTGTTGCTGCTCACAATTCGAAGTCAATGAATGTTTTGAACCCTTGCTACATATGTTAAATTACTGCTAGCACTGCATAAATGAGGAAAGTTATCCTTCTTTGGCCAGGAAAATAATCTTTCTTTGAATTGATAAATGATTATTTTGTCTGCTCGGTGGACGGACAGATCAAGTAATGGTGATATTGATTCTGCTACAGTTAATTCGAAGATCTAATCTAAATATTTATTATTAATCATAACCAGTTATAATTAGTCATAAATATTTCCCTTTTGAGCTGATTTACTACAATTTTGATAACAATACTACAGCGAGGATAAAAGTTACGCCTTCTTTCTTTGGGTGGACATTTGGGCGGCTTTATGCAAATCTTCCCAGATCGTGACGTAGGTATGTGGGGGCGTGTTAGAACGAGCCGTTTTAGGTAGGCGTGGTTGACTCTTAACTTTTATAAAGGATATCTCTTTGGATTTGAGACTTTAGTCTTTGCAACTTTACAGATCTTCTTTATGCACCAAGAGCTTGTAACACTCCAAAGAGAAAGGAAAAATTGAAACGCATCATCTTTAAATCTCTTGCTCATCAATGGTTCCTCTGCAGTGAATGGGTGCCATCAGAATGAGAGTCCAAACAGCTGATAAAAACATCACAATAATTCACACCACTCCAGTCCATCATTTAACATTTTGTGAAGTGAGAAGTGTTTGTAAGAAACAAATCCATAATAATGGCGTTTTAACTTCAAATTATAGGCCATGATCCATAATAACGCTTCATCCAGTGAAAAAGTCCATCAACATATTTGTTTAGCTCTGTTTTGGATTGTGAACGGTGCTTGATCTGTGTATATTTCTCTCATGATTCAGTGACCTTTTCACTGGAGAAAGCAATATTATTGACAGATGATTCATATTTTAATTGGAAGCTGGTTTAGTCAAAAACATCTGGATGAAATAGTTTTTTTAAACACACAGCTTTTCATTTCACAAGATGTTAATTGATGGAGTCATACGGATTACTTGTGAATTATTGTGATGTTTTTATCAGCTGTTTGGACTCTCATTCTGACGGCACCCATTCACTGCAGAGGACCCACTGATGAGCAAGAGATGCAATGATACATTTCTCCAAATCTGTTCTGATGAAGAAACAAACTCATCTACATCTTGGGTGGCATGGGAGTGAGTACATTTTCATTTTTAGGTGAAGTCACATTCTCATTCAAAAGAGCAGTTTACTAGACAAACAAATGTAGATAGACACCTGCAAGCAAATATATATATATATATAAAATGTCCTTTTCCCTGGAAGAGAATGAAATATGCAAATATTCTAAAAGGTATTTCGACCATGGACTAAAAGTGACAAGTTTTCTTCAGAACTACATGTTTTGTAAAAATTGCTATACAAACAAAACTGAATTAAATTTAAGTTATCAACTGTATGCCATATAATATAAACATTAACATCAAAGATATACAACCAAATAAATAAGCACTAATACTGAAAAAACTACAGAGAAAACAAAACTCATCAGAAAAACACAATTAAGTCGCCTCATCTTCCAATTCTAATAAAAGCTTTCTTCTATTGCAATAACGTTGCATGCAGAAGCGTTGAACAACTCTGAAGATGTGCAACAGAAAGCGCACGCACTCATTAGTGACAGATCAGGATCTGCAGCCCACATCAGCTTTCCTCCAGCCACAACTTTAGTCAAGCTGCCAATGACATTTGCAGGAATCCCAACAACAAGAACAGCCTCAACACTCATTATTGCACATTTCCCGCCTACTTTCGAAGAAATGCACTCACACACCCCCTTCCCCTCTCTTCATCAGGATCCAGCGCTTCCCTGGTTCAGCTCGAGGATTCGAGCAGCTGCGGACGTGTCGCGCGTCTCTGCCGGATCGTCCAGCGCGCTCAGTCCCGCGGCTGCGGTGCACAAAGGCCGGTATCGGGTTACAACTCGATTAACGTTGCGTTCCCACCATGCAATTTTATGGGTTTCAACAGTACTGCACAAATGGCACGGAATGCATGCGATTTGTTTGGAGATATTAGAAGTGTTGTGCAATAATGAGTGAAATATTACCTCGGGTTTGATGTGGGTTTAGTTGGCGCGCGACGCCATCTTTGATGGGAGTCAACAACAAAAGCAGCCAGAGATGAGGAGGAGGGACTTTGAGACCAGAGAGTGTATCACAACAATGAAAGCCCCCATTTTTACAACCAAAAACTGACATTAAACATTAGCATTAGTGATATTTACCATATAAAAGCGATTTGTAAACGCACAGCTTATACTTTAGTGTGAGTTTTGCTACATCGTTGATTCAAAGACAGTCCACACATACACTCGTGGCATTATGTAATTTATTTGGCTGTCTTTCAGTCACTTACAAAAATGAATACACAGTAAACTGTGACATAGGCATAACAGAAAGGAATGAGAATGGTTTCAGGAACAAAAATAAAATGAAGGCAATTTATAATTTTTCTTAGTCAAAGTTGGATTTAAATAACCATTATTACACAGTTGTGTTGTATATGTAGGCATGTCATATATAAATAGTTTCTCCTGTTCTCCAGAATAAAACCCACAGTTGTCTCATCCTCTCACTTCTTTTCTTCAATCCATCTCTACCTGTCTCCCATATTCTGAATCTGAATACTGAGAGACGTGAAGCTGGCCAGTAAATCCGTCACTTCGTCCACCTGCGGATCACATGAAAGAATGTCCAAAAGCTACAGTGATATCAAACACACAAAACTGTAGAATTAACTCCATAAAGCCTACTGTATCATATCTGATAACGCAAATTTCTATGGGCTCTAAATCATCAACATTTACTGTACACAGTTTACAACATTCCTTCTGTCTGACTGACAGTTTGTACTTTTTTTTAGCAAGAAAAGGACTTTTAGTTTCATTCTAAATGCCCCCTTCAGTGGTACATTTTCCATTATACAATATTTTGAAAATGAAAACGTACTGGACTGAAGCGACTCAGGTTTCTTTTAGAAAAATCGTGTTAAAATGTGAGTATGAAATATGCCACATCAGGCTTGAGGAATTTGTATTTGCATGTTTCCCATCATATTTTGCATCCACAATAAAAACTACAGAGCCTTAAACATAAAACTATGCATTTAAATATAATCTTACTAAGACATATTATTAGGAGATATAGTGACAACTGATATTTTTTACGCACGTTATGTAGTCTGTTATACTGTTATAAAGATCACATTGATTTACATTACAAGCTATCAGAATTCCATCTTAATTTTGGCTGTATAAATATCAGCAACTTCACAAAATTGCATATTTTTGCTCATTTTGGGCCTCTGAATAAGTTTTTTTTCCTATGCGACTATATCATTCTATATGAGCCATAAAAACCTGATGTATCCCATATGATGCTCAAAAAATAAACAAACGCTTTTCTGTTTTTAGAATTTTTTTTATGTCTAAAAGGTATAATAAATGGTTCCATTCAAAAAAAATATATATTAATATTTTTTTTTACGCCAGGCTTTACAGGCTTAACAGGGTGCAGATGCTAAATGAAACAGTTCTCTTTAAAATATCGAAGGGAATGAGTACATGAACTCAGCAGCTGTTTTACCTGTTCTCTGGTGCGGGTGTTCTGCAGCTGGTTTGAGATGTGCTCCAGTTTCTCTCTCTCTTCACTCTGTCCCATTATATTCAGATATTCCCGCAGCATTTGAATGATCTACAGACATATTCAGAGATCACTGGTTCATTTTTACATTACAGCACATATATGAGCATGTACAACAGGAGCATAGGAAAAGTGTGGGCAGGGTACATTATATAAACCTTATCGACCTGTCTCATGTTAACCCAGTAGTCATTATGTTACATTACATTATGCATTTGGCAGATGCTTTTACCCCAAGTAACCTTCATAGTAGAAATATTCACAAGAAGCATGAACGTCACAGTGTCCACAATGTCTTCGTTATGTGCATGAAGTTAATCACCTGTGTGACCTCTCCTCTGAGGGTTTCTATGCTACGTGAGTCTCCCTCTTGTAAGATGTTGAGCTTTGAACGGGCCAGATGAAGAGGAGTCCTTCCAGCACGGTCCAGAGCATCAACACGGGCACCTGAGGGGACATTTATAATGCGTGAACTGGTACTAAATTCGATTTGTGAATGGTGTTAGAGGTACTGTTTTTGTTAAGAAATAGCAGAAATCTCTCGGATGAATAAGATTCAGATGAATAATCAATCGTACCTCCCCGCAGTAAAGTTGTGATGACAGGCACGTGGTTGGTGCAGGCAGCTGTAGAAGGCAATTTAACTCACCATAAGCTTTGAACATAGATTTAATTATACATAATTATGCTAATTATGCTTCTGCACATTCTCACCCAGATGCAGTGGTGTGTTTCCGAGGCTGTCTCTCTGGTTTGGGTCAGCACCATAACTTAGCAACAACTGAACTACATTGTTAAAAGTAAAGACACAAAGAGAAAGTGGAACACAGTGGTAAAAGGTCAAATATAGTGGCCTCAAAAAGTATTTGGATAATTAAGCCACACTTAAAGGAATAGTTCAAATGAAAATGGAAAATATTTAATGAAAAAGCCCAAAAATTAAAATTTGCTGAAAATGTACTCACTCTCAGGGCGTCCAAGATGTAGATGAGTTTGTTTCTTCATCAGAACAGATTTGGAGAAATGTAACATTACATCACTTGCCCAACAATGGTTCCTCTGCAGTGAATGGGTGCCGTCAGAATGAGAGACCAAACAGCTAATAAAAACATCCCAATAATCCACACCACTCCAGTCCATCAATTAACGTCTTTAAACCATGGCTTCTGGTTCATAATTCATAATAACGCTTCCTCCAATGAAAAAGTCCATCCCTTGTTGTCCTCTCACATCAAAATACACTGACATATTTGTTAAGAACTATTTATTTCTCTCTTGATTCAGACAAGACAACTTTTTCATTGGAAAGCAATATTATGGATAGAAAAAATTAAAAACATCTTAGTGACGAACTTATCACAATTATTATTTATTTCTGATGGACTGGAGTGGTGCGGGTTACTGTAATGTTTTTATCAGCTGTTTGGACTCTCATTCTGACGGCACCCATTCACTGCATAGGATCCATTGCTGAGCAAGTGATGTAATGCTACATTTCTCCAAATCTGTTCTGATGAAGAAACAAACTCAGGCTTACATTATTACTAATGTAGTTACTTGAAAATAAATGCCACTTGGTTTGAAATTTTATTATGCAATGCAATATTTATATATTTTTGGTGTGTCTTGGGTAGCTAAATACTTTTGGTACCAATAAATAAGCCAGTAAAATTACCTTATCGTGCACTGAATGCCACTATGAAAAGTTAATGCCAAAAATTTTTGTCCGAGCTTACCGATACTCTCGTTGCCATTGCAGGAAGAGAAGTGTAAGGCTGTTCTGCCCTTGTCATCAGCAGCACAAGGATCAGTATCCTCTTCCAGCAATCTACGAACTAAAACACAAAAGTGAACCGACTATAATCTAAATCTTAGCATCAAGTGTGACTACTACTGTCTGTCACGCTGATGATTCTCACCTGTGTCAATATCATTGGAGTTGGCAGCTTCTCTGAGCCTCTTCACAGCTTGGAGAAGAAAACAATATGGAATTGATATATATAGAGAGAGAGAGAGACAGAGAGAGAGAGAGAAATAAAAGGAACTAAAAAAATCTGCTATGTTACCACAATATTACCAAAAGATCTTATATATAACACTAATATTTTCACCAGCTAAAAATTGTTACAAGTCAGTTATTTCAATCTTTTGCTGTAGTGTGTCAGTAGGAAATATCAGTTTACATTTCCATACATTCATTTTGCCATTAATTGTAATAATCCAGTGAGATTTTTGTCTGACAACAGCCAGTGCTGCACAAAGAGATCACACAGTCTCTGGAATTACATGAAGAAACTGAACAAACTCAATCCAGAAGAACTGTGGCAACATCGCTAAAACGCTTCAAGAAACGTTTTTTTGTTTTTTTTTAGCTGGTGAAAATACTAGTGTTCTAATAATTTTGGCTACTACTGTGTGTGTGCGTGCGTGTGTGTATATATATATATATTACAACAATATATGACATGTCTGTTCATGCACACACCATACAGGTCTTTTCCAATGGGCCCCATGTTCCTCCGAGCTCTTCCCAGCCGCCTCACCCTGTTCGATGTGATTTTGCCCGGCGAGCTCCGTCCCGCCTGCAGCAGTTCACCGGGCTGCCATAACAAGTGCAGGTACCGGAGCTCGGTGTCCGCCGCCGGTCGTGTCCGGTTGAGTCTCAGCGCGCTCAGCGTGTCCAGACGCGAGATACTGAACCCGACCGCACCTGCAGCCTCCATCGGCGTCACATCCTCCCGTTTCTCGCCGTCTCTCACCGCAGCTCCGTTCGTTACCGTGAGCTCTCCCTCCGAACTGGACCGGTCGCCATCCGACGTGGCTGCGACAAGTGGGCTCGACCCCTCCATATTAATATAAGGCGTTTACTGTACTAATGTCAGTACCATCAGAATGTAAATACTGTATCTGTTGCACAAACCTAACGCAGCATTGTTACACAAGCGGCATTCTTCAAGACTGCATTTGGAGCCAGGTTTTTAAATAAAGATACGTTGCTTTTCTGTTCATTGCAATTTAATTGTGTAATGTTGAATACACACCGTTCCGCGTTCTAACAAGCACTGAACTCTGAGCCCATTTGAGCCAAAATGGCGCTGTTTCAATGTTTTGCGCTTGTTTTTAGTAAAACACGTCGGCATTGCTTAGTCTGAATTCATCGTGACCTAAGCAGCCAATCAACATCGATGTTGTTAAGGCGCTCGTCCATTTGGAGAACGTATAGTAATAACGTAGTAAATATACGTACGTAATTTCTAGAAAATGTTATTTCTTACTTACATTTTGTTATTTTATGAAAACAAAGATTAGGATTTGAATTGATTGTTAATTATTTTATTTATGTTAGTTATATTTGCACATGGAATCCCCACTCAGTAAACTTACACAAGGGCCTCAAAATGTAAAAGTAAAAATATATTTAAATAATTTATTATTTAATAATTCACTTGCTAGATCTGATTTAAAAATGTGTGTATAATATTTCCTACTCTGGATTAAAATCAGGAACTCAGAACATGCTTAGCTCTCATCTTAACAGCATTATGCACGACAAACAAAACTGACTGAAATTTTATGTTGTTGTATCTGAGAACAAAATGTTTTAGAGTTAAACTCTTTCCAATATTTCAGTCTTTTCTATAATAAAACATTGTTCATTTCGTAAATGACTTCTATGCTACAATGCCACACACATACATATATATATATATATATAACCACAAACACACCTTTTTGAAATTAATTAATGAGATGGGATGTCTTTATTGTAGTTATAAATAGAAGTACATGCATGTCAACCCAAGAAAAATACTTTTTTTATATACCTTTAACAATTGTATAAAAAAATAAGTTATGCATTGTATTGCAACACCAAACCCAATACCATAAAACAGTATATAAAGCTATACTTTGGCTTATAAAAACTATGGCAAGGTAATACTTATTATTTTACTTAACTGTATGTTTGATCGTAGTCTCAGGATACTAGATGTGGGATGTTTTCTATGGAAATGCAGGTGAATTGATAAGGTAAATTCCATGAGAAATGGGAGGTAGATGAACAGAAGAGATTTGGTCTTTGGTACCGTTAGTGTTAATGCCCCTCAAAGGTCAAAGTTCATAGCTGAAACAACTGCAGCGTCAGCATGTTTCAGGTATTCAGATACTGATGTATCATGGCCGGGTGTAATATCTCCATGATGATCTGCCATGAGTCCTGCCTCACGGGCATGTTGCCATAGGTGGCTGTTTCCCACAATGCCCTGCTTTCTTAAATAACCTTGACGGCAGAAGAGGGGTGGGGTACGACTGGTGAGGGACAGAAGGAAACAGGATTCTGAAGAAAAAGGACACACAAAGGCACATAATAAATGATGAAGTCCTGCAAGAACAGTTGTAAAAAGTACTTCTCTATGCTGTTTTTTAATGTTTTTGAAAGAAGCCTCTTTTGCTTACCAAGGCTGCATTTATTTGATCACAAATACAGTAAAAACTGTAATATTGTTAAATATTATCAAAATTTTAAATAATTGTAATAGCAGTGTGGTATTTTTCAGCAGCATTACTCCAGTCTTCTGAGTGACATGATCCTTCAGAAATTATTCTAATATGCTGATCAAGAAAGACTTATTATTATTATTATCAATGTTGAAAACAGTTGTGCCGTTTCATATCTTTACTAGAAACTGATACATTTTCCTGGAATCTTCGATGAATAGAAAGTTCTAAAAAACAGCATTTTATTTTAGAATTTGTCTTCAATTATTGGCACTCAAAAAGTTCCCCAATGTCTCAGAAGAACATTTCTGTACTGACCAGCATAAAAGGCCCTGAGGTCAGTTTGGAGGCAGTGCTCGAGGAAGCGTCTGAGAGGTTGGCTGTGTGATATGGGCTGATCCCATTCAGTTAAGAAGTCCTCAACCATGTGATGAACGGCCTCAGGTCGTGGTAGTGGCCAGCCAACTGGACGCTGCCTCATATCCTTCTCTATAGAAACATAGAGCACACTTATTTTAATATTCCAGTATGTGATTTTGATAGAATATCAACAGAAAAGTCCAAAATATTGGGGGTGTAGGGGGGCTGTGGGGGTTCCCCCTCGGTCTGTTTGCCGCGGGGCCTCCTCAAGCGCAGGGCCCGGTGCGACCGCACCAGTTGCACCCCCCAAAGGACGGCCCTATCAACAGAACATATTTGAGCAGCTCTTCACCTGTAGGTAGTGTGTTGTAGTAGTACAGGACCGGATGGAGGAAGTTGGGCCTCCAGGCTTTGGTCCACTCGGACTCAGCTCGACCTGGTCCTAGCGTATCAGTCCGGTTCAGTCCATACTGCATGACCAAGACCAGAAGACCATGATCTGTAAGGGGCCGTCCAGATAGAGCAGACAGCTGGGGCAGGGCCTGCAGAGGAAACTCCTCCAGATATTCACAGTAAGACCTGTGGAAGGAAGGAGGAGAGAGATTTGTGTAGGTAAAACAGTCATTCATCATAGTTGCCATATTTAATTAGATTTGAATAAAAACAAGGCTGTGAGGGATAGAATTATAATCTTTTTAATGTGTTGTCAAGGTCGGAAGTTAGATACAATTTTGACAACCCATGAGTTTAGTGTTCACTGGACATTTGAAAAGACTGTTCAGTATGATTTTTTTTTTAAAGAAATTTATTCAGCAGGGAGGCATTAAATTGATCAAAAGTGACAGTAGAGAGATTTATATTGTTACAAAAGATTCCATTTCAAATAAATGCTGTTCTTTTAAACCTTCTATATATATATATCATAGGTTCCAGAATTTTTTTTAATCAAAGTTTCTACGAAAATTTGAAACAGCACAACTGTTTTTAACGTAGATAATAATTATAAATGTTTCTTGAGCAGCAAATCAGTATATTAGAATGATTTCTAAAGGATCATGTGACACTGGAAACTGGAGTAATGATGCTGAAAATTCAGCTTTTTAATGTGTTGTCAAGGTCGGAAGTTAGATACAATTTTGACAACCCATGAGTTTAGTGTTCACTGGACATTTGAAAAGACTGTTCAGTATGATTTTTTTTTTAAAGAAATTTATTCAGCAAGGAGGCATTAAATTGATCAAAAGTGACAGTAGAGAGATTTATATTGTTACAAAAGATTCCATTTCAAATAAATGCTGTTCTTTTAAACCTTCTATATATATATATCATAGGTTCCAGAATTTTTTTTATCAAAGTTTCTACGAAAATTTGAAACAGCACAACTGTTTTTAACGTAGATAATAATTATAAATGTTTCTTGAGCAGCAAATCAGTATATTAGAATGATTTCTAAAGGATCATGTGACACTGGAAACTGGAGTAATGATGCTGAAAATTCAGCTTTGCCATCACTGGAATAAATTAAGTTTCAGAATATATTAAAATAGAAAAGTTATTTATAATACTTCGGAATAATACTATTTTTACTGTATTTTTAATCAAATAAATTAAGCCTTGGCGAGCATCTTGCATGTTAAAAGTTAAAATGTAAAAAACAAACAAACAAACAAACAAAACAAAAAAACGTACCAACAAATACATATATTGTACATGCATCCTTTGAAACATCCCTTACCCTCGCAGTAGAATAATGTCCCCAAGAACGCCAAACATCTGGTATGGTCCAGAGGCTTCATTCACTCTCCTAAGAATCCAGGACTGCAGCTGACTGATGGGTAATTTTGTAGCAGGCCAGGCAATGTTATGGTAACGCTGCTCCAGGATTTTATGAACAGCACGCACTGTAGTAGCAAAACAGAGGACCTCTATTATGGCCTCCTACGTTCCTACGACAAACCTGAAATGTTATGTTTAAGTGAGGTGAAATGCTTACCAGTGTAGCGGAATCCGTGAACAAACCCACCAGCAGACATACGATAATCTCTGGAGTGGGCTGCTGTACCCAGGACAAACATGTTGGGCGTCCCTCTGCCTTCGTACCAGGCTGTTATTCCTGGCAACCGGCCTCGGGCACCACTGCTTTGGGGCGGCCGTGCAGATCTGGAAAAATAATAACTAATTTTTGTCAATATGAAAGTAATTACATTACCAGTCAAAAGGCTCACCAAGGCTATATTTAACGATGAAATACAGCAAAGCAGTAATATTGTGAAATGAAAAAATATTTTCTATTTTGATATTTTAAAGTGCCACATGATCCTTCAGATATCATCAATATGCTGATTTGCTGCTCAGTTGTTATCAGTTATTACTGGTGCTAAATTATTAATAATGGTTCTTTTTATTAGCAATGTTGAAATGTTGTTGTTTTTTGGAACCCATGATAAATTGCTTTCAGGATTCTTTGATGCATAGAAAGTTAAAAAAAGAACAGCATTTGTTTGAAATAGAAATTTTTGTAATGTTATAAATGTCTTTATTGTCACTTTTTACCAATTTAATGCCTCCTTGCTGAATAAAAGTATTATTATTATTAAATCTTACTCTTGAATGGTAGGTTATCACAGTTATCACAAACATATTAATTAGCACTAGAAATGTTTCTTGACAAGCAAATCAGTATATTAGAATGACTTCTGAAAAATCATGTGACTGAAGACTGGAGTAATGATGCTGAAAATGCAGTATTTAAAATAGAATAGAAAACAGTTATTTTAAATCGTAACAATTTTTCATAATATGACTGTTTTTATTGTATTTTTGATTAAATAAAACATTTTTAAAAAATGACTATTCCAAAGTACTTTCGACCAGGTGTGTGTATATAATAAGCTGCTTGGCATATTCATAATTTCAACTGTTGATCTTACCCATCAAAAATGGAGAAGTTAAAACGAAAGCCCAGGCATCGGATCACTCGATCATACGGCTGTCTGAGTGAGAAGTTATCAGTGTGGAAACCAGGCAGATTTTGCCCAGTGACCTTTGAAATGTTGTTGCCATTCTGGTCAAGAAGTTCAGTAAGAGTTAAATACAGCTGCTCCTTTCCCTCCGTTGATGTTTGACTTCTTTTCTTTGCTGTTCTTCTCTTCCCTCCATCTTTTTCTCTACGGACAATGGCAATATCCTCCAGTCTTCCCTCTACAAGACCGTCTAGAGATTTCAGCTGGTACGTGTCTAATAGCTCATTGTTTACTGCCCTAAAAAACAGAAATGTTCCATGGCCAAAAAAAGGTCCATTGTCTATTATATTAATAGTGTAAAGATTTATAAAGCACAGCTCATGAAACCTAGATAGATACATCACTTGTGCATTTTGGTTACAGCTATAAGCAGGCTTGAAAACATTAATTTTATGCATTATGCAATAAGTTGGACAGGGTGGAATAAATACCTGAGGTCCCCAACATAGTGTGTCTGCCATGCGAGTCGCACAGGGCTGGGACTATACAAGTGAATCCGGCTCGCTCTACCCAAGATGCTCTGTGCAGTCTCAAAGGCGGAGTTTCCTTTGCCGAGGATTAACACAGCCTGATCTTTAAACTCCTCAGGATCAGTGGGGATAGACTCGTAACCCTCCACCAGGTCAGAGCCAAGAAAATCCACCTGCTGAGGAACCCAAAGGCCAGTGGACACCAACAGGACACTACAAAGACAAAAAAAGATTATAAATGATATAAAACATCATGAAGGGATTTCAATGAAAATATGATTAAATATCATTACTTAAATATTGAATTAATTAAATGTGAAATAAATAATTCAATGTTAAACTTAATCATTTTAACTTAAATAATTAAACAATGAAACTTGAAACGAGTCAAACCTGCACTGATAACTGACACCATTCTGATCGGTCAGAATGTAGCCTTGGTTTCCATTAAAATCTGAAGCTTTGATTCTCCCTATATCAGCTCCATATTTAACCTTCAGTCCCAGCTCCTTCACAAATGTCGAGAGGTAACGTGGGAAGTCATCGGCATTGGGGTAGAGCTCCCGGCTTATCCTCTGAAACAGCAGGTTGGGCCTGTCACTCAACAGGGAGTTCCAATCATGACGCAAGTTGAATTCCTTGTTCCTCCTCCCTGTGTATATTTTGTTAATGCTGATGAGCTTTCTGTGGCGAGGATATCTGAAAAGAATACAGTAAATAAGACATGATTAAACTTCAAGAAACAAAGAAAGTAAAAAAAAAAAGGTGACTTTAACAACTTATTTCAATTTTCCTCTCAGCCAACAGCATTTGGAACAAATTTTATTTTAAACAGGATATTTTTTCTTTGGATTAATATGCAATAATGAAACAGTGATGTCTTGTTGACTTTAAATATTAATAAATATTGAAGAAAAAATGCCATAAATATAGGTTATATTAAATTATTTTTGTATTAAGCCTTTTCACATGACATGCAGCCAAAAATATGTTTATCATGGCCATGAATTAAGAATTTGTTCCCTTGTTTGATTTAATTAAAACAGGAAATGAATTAGTACAACGTGGTCACACTTTACTAAAGTGAGGGAACGGATTCTTGATTTGTGACAATAATGATTTAACTAAAATGAAGGAACAAATGAATATTGCAAACAAATTCTTAATTTGTGGCCACAATATATATTATTCTTTGTTTTCTGTAATTTTGCCCTTTTTTACTGTAGTAGCCTGCAATTATTTAATTTAAGATCCTAGTAAAAATCCTTCTAGCTCAGTTTGAGAAATGTCGTTTTTCATTCAGATGTCAGGTACATTTGAAAGAAGCTGCCTGGTCCTGCGTTTCGCTCTAGAATTATATAATCTCTCTGGCTCCTGGACAGAAAGTAGCCCATCTGGAGCCCTGCAGGTCCAGCTCCCAGCACACAGTACTCATGGCTCACGCTGGCATTACGGCCATGAAGACCAGAACCGGCCAGAACCAGGGACAGGACACACAGGAGAATCACACTCATGAGGCCTGGGGATGGAAATAAAAACAAACGATTAAAGCCAGAAGCTTTATCTGTAACAGAGGCTTTACCTTAAGATCATTAAAGATAATTAATCAAGCACTCTCTTCTGTTTTATAGAAACTAATTGCAGATGGTTACATGCATGAATAAGCTTTTAAACTATAACTACTTCATATAATAAAAGTATATACAATAAACACACAACTAAGCATAAAGGCAAACACAGTAATTAAGAATACAAAACTATAAAATAATAAACAATATATAATACATTGACTTATTTACTGATACAGTCAATTATGGCTCCTCGTTCCAATACTGAGGATGCGGCAACATCCAACACATGCAAGACAGCGAAAAAACACTGTATAGTGTAAATATATTGGCATTAAATCAACATACCGTCAACTACAGCTGCTCCTGCGAACCTTCAGAAACAGAAAATAGGGAAATAAACAGCAGGCATTCCGTGAACTACATCTTTGCGATTGCACGGTTTTCATAACATGTTCCACAAGCAGAAGTCAGGGCGTACTTTTGACGTCACGACGTCGAAAGCGAACCAATGAGAGAGTAGAGAGGCGTGGCTAAATCAAACATAGCTCACGCCCACTCTGATGCTATTCCTGTTGATTCTTATGCCTATAATTTTTGTTCTCATGGCATCAGCGCGTTTGTGACCCTGGACCACAAAACCAGTCATAAGGGTCTTTTTTTAAATGTATATTTGGCAAATATACCCATGCGAATTATGACTAGTTTTGTGGTCCAGGGTCACATTTGTTTTTATTTTCTATAAACACTGAAAATAAAAAGAATGTTTAGTTTAGTTACCGTACTATCCCCTTTTTTAAGTTACATTAAAACAATGTATCATGCACTTATAATTTATTTTTGCTACTTATCAAACACCTTTCATCAAAATGTTTTCATTTTTTATTATATATATTTTTTTAATTGTGTGCATTGTGGACATTGTTTGTAGACAAATTAAAATAGTGAGACTATAAAAGAGAACATTTTTAAAAATACAATTTATTTATATAAAGTGTTAATTTTCTTTTTAAGGACTTTTTTATTGTAATTTTCCTGATTCTTTAATTAATCCATTTAAAATCTTTTTTTTTAAATAAAATATGTATTTTTAATTGCATGAAAAAATGACTTTGTAGTCCTTGTAGTCTTTTCCCAGCAGGGACTGGCGCTCTCTCTGGCAGCGGCAGGTCGCACCGCCACTTCCGGTGGCATCCCCAGCTGCCACTGGCAGCTGCCAGAGTTCGTGGCAGCTGCCACTAG
>NW_015656115.1:486475-491263 GCF_001515625.1 Sinocyclocheilus rhinocerous | reverse complement strand
TAATAAGAAACTAGAAACCAGCCACTAGTCGTTTCTGGCAGCTGCCAGAGTTCGTGGCAGCTGCCACGGTCTTTCTCGCCGTTTCTGCTGTTTGCTCGGTAAAACTACACTGTTCTCAGTGGCGTGCGGTGGTGGTGTTTTTAAACTGATGAGGCAAAGTTCCCACAATTTTATTATTATTATTATTATTATTGCCAGTGGCAGCTGGGGATGCCACCGGAAGTGGCGCTGCGACCTGCCGCTGCCAGGATTTGCGCTTGCTCTCTCTCTCTTTTCTCAGGCAATAAGTAACTATGTGCATTGTCATGGTTTTGAGGTTTTAAGGTAGTAATGCTTCACTGTCTGCTGTGTCATGTTTAGAAACACCAATAGTGAAAAACAGCACAGTCATGAAATCATAGTTCACACTCAGACACCCACAACACAGAAACATTTTAACGTTATAAGACGTACTACATTTAATAATATACTTTTCAACACACTTTCTAACTTTACAACCTTATAAACAAACGGATTCAAAAATGCTGGTGGATTTGTTTAACCTCACGTGACTCACATTGCTTAGTCGTGAGAAACTGCTGAGATTTCTCAGTCGAAAAAACGCCCAGTCATGGTTAGTGTAAGCATGTGGAACTGCCTCAACATTTTCACTTCCCTTCTCGCTAGATCTAGTGACTCAAATAGGAAGGAGAACGTATAAAAATGAAGTGAGGCGGTCAGGGAAACCATAGCCACAGCGACCACTGTGAAGGCAATACAGGACGATAGACCTACTGCAAGAAAAACAACAGCACAAGTAAGACCATGTCAAAACTTCATTTATATCCGTTACAGGGCACATGGTGACATTTGATAACAAATATCTGTTGTTTTAGGAATGGAATCCACGAAAAGCAAACCAAGAGATGCCACTGGCAGGTAAAATGCTTTTTATTTTCATACAGCCGCGATATTTGAATGAAACCACATTAATTTCATCATAATAATTATGAATACTATTCAAGCCCGAAGTAAATCATACCAAAAATACGAAGCAGATGTGTAGCAATTGCAGATGTAACGTTAGTGGATGTTGCAGTGCTAGATATAGGCTCAATGAAGACAAGTCGAGTGGGTGATTCTTACCAGCATAAGCTTATCTGTTCAGTTAACAACTAATGAGGGATTGTGGCTTGTTTCCTCCACAGTGATCTGTCTGAGCAGATAAAAGCAGCCACCAAAGACATTCATGTCAGAGCTGAGAACACACAACTGATGCTCAACTACCAGAAAGGACAGATCACGCAAACACAGTACAAGGTAAACCTACAGAAAATCAATAAATGGTACTAGATGAACTATATATCAAACAATAACGGGACTTAAAGTAATGTTTTTAAGAAATGTTTTAGAACATTCAAAAATGAACAAACAAAAAGCACCAAAAGATCATGGAAGCACATGTAACATGGCAGTACTATGTAAGTACCTTAGGGTCCTAAATATACCATGGTAATATAGTAACAAATATAGTATTCAGTGCTATGGCTTATATCAAACTACCATAGTAATACCATCTAAGGGCTAATAACTGATTGATCTTCGATTATTTCTTTGATTATTAATCAATTTACTGGATAAAAATAGTAAACATTTAAACATTATATTTATAATTATATTATAAAAACATTTTATTTCCTATAACTTAGTGAGTTAAGAATGACGCTGAAAGTTCAGCTTTGATCAGAGGGATATATTACATTTGAAAATAAATTAAAACAGAAAAGTTATTTTAAATTGTAAGAATGTAATATTGGTGTGTTTTCCGTTTTGAACTTGACTTGTCAAAAAAATAAAAAATAAAAAAATAAATCTTACCAAGCCCAAACTTGGTACTTTTTATATTGAGGGGGAAAATATTTTGTACTATTGCTGAATATAATTTTTTGAGTTTCTTCTGTTGATCACAAAAGAATTACATTTATAACAATTAATAACAAAAGATATTTTGAATAATGTTGGTAACCAAACAGTTGGCTTCCATGCTACAGATTTGGCACAGCTTGAGGCTGAGTAAATGATGATACATTTTTCTCTTTTTTTAATGGGGGAGGGGACTATCCCTGAAGACGTCTGAAGTACAGCCACAGTCATTTTTTGAGTACTAAAAGCTATCTTTAACTATGTAAATGTATGTTTCCAGCTCCTGCTGTGTTCTCTGTATGAGATCTACCGAGCGCTCGAGGAAGAGCTGGACAGGAACGCCGATCATCCCGCAGTTCAGCCCATCTACTTCCCTCAGGAGCTGGCCAGACTGGAGTCTCTGGAGCTGGACCTGGAGCACTTCTTCGGACCCCACTGGAGGAAGAGAGTAACAGTGCCTGCCGCCACTCACAGATACACCCAGAGACTGAGAGAGGCGAGTCTGGGAACGATCTCTTTAAGGAAATGAAATTGCATTTACGTTCCAGTGATTCTCATTCTAACTCGGTGCTCTCGGTTCCCCTTTAGATTGGCAAGAACAGCCCGGATCTCCTGGTGGCACATGCATATACGCGCTATCTTGGTGATTTGTCAGGAGGACAAGTGCTGGGCAAAATTACCCAGAAATCTTTGGGACTGAGTGGCAACAAGGGAGTTTTGTTCTTCTCGTTTCCTGGAGTGACGAGCCCCAACAGATTCAAGCAGCTGTACAGGAGCAGAATGAACAGCATCGAGTTAACAGAGCAGCAGAGACGGGAAGTGCTTGACGAGGCCACCAGAGCTTTTGAGTTCAACATCGAGGTGAGCAATGACATCTTACACTCACATAAAAGAAATTCATACTTTTATGTAGCAAGGATGCATCCGTTTGATCAGAAGTCGCAGTAAAGACAGTTACATTACAAAAGATACACAGTTCAAATAAATGCTGTTCTTTTGAACTTTCTATTCATCAAATAATTCTGAAAAAACAAAATCCCAGTTTCCCAAAAAAATATGAACCGTTTTCAACATTAATAATAATGCAAACTGTTTCTTGAGCAGCAAATCAGCATATTAGAAGGATTTCATGTGACTCTGAAGACTGGAGTAATGATGCTGAAAATTCAGCTTTGAAATCACAGGAATAAATTACATTTTAAATATATATTCAAATAGAAAAGTTATTTTAAATGGTAAGAATATGTACAGTATTAGTTTTTACTGTATTTTTGATCAAATAAATACAGCCTTGGTAAACTCGACTTGTCAAAAACTAATTTTTTTTTCTTACAAACCCCAAATTTTTGACATGTATAGAAGAGGTGAGACTTTAAAGGTTGACATAGTTTGTATTTGTCATTTCAAACAGGTTTTTGATGATCTTCAGAAAATGCTGAGCATCACAGGGGAAGCTTCAAGTGAGTTTCAAGAAATACAAATCATTAAATGCTTTGAAACAGTAAATATACAAGATAATGATACTATTTTGCTTTTGTTTAGGTGACAAAGGAAATGACGCTGCAACCAAAACGGAGTCAAAAACCTTCTCCAGCTCTCCAGTGCTACAGTTCGCATTGGGTGTGGGAATCACTTTGGCAACTGTTGGAATGGGAGTTTATGCTTTTTAATTCATAACATTTTCGACCATTTTTTAACGTCTTTATTCTATGACGACAAGGTCAAATCTACAGGCTGATCTTTAACAAACAATCATGGATATTATAAAACATGCACCCAGTAATAAATCAGGTGCATCAAGTAATTTTTTATTTTTTTTTTTAAGTGAATTTTCAAATAGTTTTATAGAAAAGTATCATGTTAACACTCACCTTTTTAAAATGCTCATTTACCTTTGTAACTGCTTTCGATGTATTTCTGTGAAATGCAATAAAGCTATTTTTTACGTTCAACACTGATTTGTCTTTTTTGCTAAGAGACACAAAAATGATTTCTTAAATGCTTTATTATATGCTTTATTATGTTTCCATTCAAAACATGACCATATCTTTACTTTGCCACAGACCTGACAGTCAAATTAGATTTTCCACTGAAAAACCACATTAAGACAGTAAAGCATACCGTCACAATGGTAACATACTCAATTCATTCCAAGCTTTGACAGAGCAAGATGAGAATCATTTCTCAGCAAACAGTAAGAAGGATAAACAGGACATTTCTCCAGCAATAAAGTGTCCAAACCACTATGTACAATAAATCTGAATTGTGTATCATTTTTCATCTGCCCATCAGCTCTCGGGTTCTGCTGACAAACACGATCACACAACATGTGTTCACTTGACCCTGTAAAGAACCTTCCTCTGCATGCGGTGCTGCAGTTCACCCCTCCTCATCATCAGATGAAGGACTTTGTGAATGGCGTGTTCTGGATATTTCTGTTCAGAGAAGAGGAGGAAAGCATTTTATTGACGATGTAATCACACATATACACAATGTATCAACTAAAACAGTGATTTGAGGAGTTCGCCAGGCTGTGGCCAGCTCCCGGAGCTTTAACTCGCCTGTTTGGTGAAGTCCTGTATGATGCTGTGCTCAGACACCTGGGAGCCGATGGCGAAGCGTCTCTTCAGCTGCTTTTCTATGCGAGAGATCATCTCCTGATCCGCCGGAGTGGTAAATCCTTCAACACCTACAAACATACAGCACTGCTACATCAGACTCTCCACAGACATTTACACAGGCTAGAAAGTGCTGGGCTGGTTCTCTATGATGTACTGAACATTGTTGCTACAAATTTCAGAGTTTTAAATGTGGCTTGTAGTCATTTTTGCTGGCTAACATAATTGAGGATTTGTCAACTTGGGAGAATGATTCGAGATAAGCTGG
>NW_015656115.1:483615-486078 GCF_001515625.1 Sinocyclocheilus rhinocerous | reverse complement strand
TATAAAAATGTTTTTTTTTTTTTCTTCCCCAAAGTAAATTATATTATTTTTGATTTAATAAATTGATCTGGCAATCAATTAAACTGATTGAAATTGTTTTATTAAGCGGCACTCCTAGTCCTCCATAAGAAATCTACTGTGATAAGTAATACTGCAGTTTATTCCCGGCCTGAAAGACCAACACACTCACCGGATAGACTGCCGGACAGAGCCGCGTCCAGCGTGGACACCTGGAAGAGTCTCAGAGACTCGTCCACCTCTTCCTCTCCCGTGGACACCTGGAAGAGTCTCAGAGCCTCGTCCACCTCTTCCTCTCCAGCGATGGGCTGCAGCTTCATCTTAGCGAGAGACTCTGCAATGCGCACCACGGCCTCAAGCTGCCTGCAGGACGACAGATCACCAACCATTAAATATCAACAAGTGTATACTGTAAATAACTACATGCAGGATGTATAAATATACATCTAGGAACAAAATGAGTAAAGACAAGTGTCACAACACTGAACTGAGTGGTTACCTGACAGTGATGGGGATGGACACACGTCTGTCGGTCTCTCTCTCGTGTTCCTTCGCTCCGCTCCTCATCAGCACGTACCTGTTCTTCAGTTTCTCTGCGGCGGCCGCAGACAGACGAGGTCCACATTTCCTGTGGGAGTTAATGCATTATTATTTTGACATACAAACACAGATGAATGCTATTTCACACAGTGTTTATAGACTATGATCCAGACTTACGCTCTGCAGTAGGCGACGTATTTCTTCAGCGTGGCCAGAGGAATCTCTCCCTCGACACCCTCCGTCTGCGTCTGAGCGCTCAGGTGAACGTTCATCACATGCCGGGCCAAAGTCTAAAGAAAAACACACAGGCTTGTGCATTAGTTCATGTAAAATCAAACTCTTCAATGGAATCCGTAAGCAGTGGTCGTTTTGTTCAGCCACCATGTCTCGCTGTTGGTCATGATGGTCTTTGATGATGAAGATCATGTCAAATCGAGACAGAATAGTGGGCATGAAGTCAATGTTGTCCTCTCCTTTTGTATCATCCCAGCGGCCGAACACGGAGTTGGCAGCGGCCAATACAGAGCAGCGGGAGTTCAGAGTGGTGGTGATGCCAGCCTTGAGGTGAACACACAAGCGTTAATCAAAGAAATTAATCAGTCTAACGAGAACGTAAGCTGAATAAATAGTGGATTTCTATTGGTTAATGCAATGAAGTGAAAATACCTGGTACCTTTGCAATAGAAATGGTCTGCTGCTCCATGGCCTCATGGATGGCGACCCTGTCATCTTCTCTCATCTATCAAAAAAAGAAAGCAATAGTTCAGCATAAAGCCCAAAGCATTTCACAAGACTGCAAGAACAATACATGTATGTTCTGGAAATCCAGAATGCTTAGAAGTCCAACCTTGTCAAACTCATCAATGCAGACCACTCCTCCATCAGCCAGCACCATGGCACCACCCTCCATGACGAAACCACGAGTGTTGGGGTCTCGCAGCACTGAGGCTGTCAAACCAGCAGCACTGCTGCCCTTACCAGACGTGTAGACCTAACAGAGACAATCACTTTAATGCAGACTCTCCATCATAGGAAACATTTATGTAAGTGAAGACAAAGCGCACACACTCACATACACAATTTATCATTATATGAAAATTATAATGTTCTAAAACATACTGAATGTCAAAAATATTTAAATATACATACACAGTCACAATCCTATATTAAATAAATATATAAAATTATGATAAAATATATTGCATCCCCTATATTAAATATTCATAATACAATTTATGATATGTAATAATATGACATGTATTATAATGATAAAATATTATCAGATATAACGCATGCCACATTAAATGTTTTGCAGGATGTTTTCATTCACTTAGAGCCGTGTTACACACTGCATGAAAGGTCATTTTCAAAAATCCATAATAGGTCTTGCTCTCGCAGACCTGGGAAAACTTGAATACTTGGTCTGAATGAAAATGCTAATTAATTTTTTGCCACTAGATGCCACTTCTGGAGCGGTAAAAATTAGAGCCCGACCAATATATCGTTTTGCCGATATTATCGGCCGATATGAGCCTGTCGCAGATATATCGGTATCGGCGAATATTCCGCCGATATGAACATTTTTTTACAGAATATATAACGCAGATTAAATGCTTCTGAATGGTGTAATTATTTAGTTTGCCCAGCAGAGCGCATTCCATTGTTTGCTACTGGTGACCCAGGTCAGTGTAGTGTAGAGATGCGCGGATGAGCTCAAACTTCACCCAAGTCCGCTGCTTCAAATTATTCGCCCGCCACCCATGATCACCTATATTTGTGATGATCACCTATATTTGATCATCACATTACAATGATTCTAATTCTTAGTCTTGCATGATGATATAATGAATGAATGGTTCATTTTTAACAGCAGATTCAGTGATGTTAGAGACTAGAGCTGATCTG
>NW_015656115.1:481326-483483 GCF_001515625.1 Sinocyclocheilus rhinocerous | reverse complement strand
CACGGCACGCGTCTGCGGCGCATTAAAGCCTGTTACGGCCACCGGAGCTGATCGCGGCCACTCAATGCTGGTGTTTACCGGCCACGCCGCGGCCCAGAACTCATGCTTATCACATCGGTCACATCACATCGCTCGCATCCGGTGTAGAATAAAACCCATTATAATCAGTGATGTTGTCTACACTGGATGCAGTAAACTGATGCCTCGTGCTGGCACAAAGTTCAAATGATTTCAACGGTCACGTTGTCGCGTCCTGTTGTGGCGCAGACACGGTGTCAGCATAGTTTGTCAGTACAGACAGTAACGTAGCAGATTGAAAAGTTAGTATCTTTTTGCTAGTATGCCTTTATCCTAGTTGGAGACACTCAATGCTAAGTAAATAAATAACAATGTCCCCGTTTTTTACTCTCACAATGAGCTTATCATATTAGTTTGCTACATTAGTAGGGCCCAATGATTTCCGCGATGCAGAAAACATGGAATCGCGGAATCCAGTCATAAAAACGGAATTGACTGTATAACGCAGAATTTAATTGAATTTGTCTTATTTTTGATGAATAAATAAAAAACGGGTCAGTACATATACACATATATATATTCTTTGAATAATAAAGTTTATTGTTAAATACCCTGCCTCCACTACATAAGCCTATGTTTGTCACATCTTTATAAGCATTTGATCAGCACATTTGAGTTATCATTGCAAAAAATGTGTTTATGTATATATATATTCGGTTTATGTAGGCTATATACTGTATTCTATATACAGTACCAGTCAAAAGTTTGGACAGACAAATGGGAAGTGTGTCCAAACTTTTGACTGTACTGTACTGTAATCTTGCCTACACAAAGAATATTGGCCGATATATCGATATCGGTCTAATTTTCATTACTTAAAAGATAGATTAAATGAATGTTTTATGCCTTAAAAAAATGCAAATACACAACACAGAATTTCTGAGCAAAAAATCATAAGGCTATTGTAAGAATAAATGAAACATGTTTTTATGCTTTCAAATAATTAGACATGCTAAAACAGAATTTGGTAAAAATAAAACAAAGGTTGGAAAAAATAAAACATTTCATAGGGCCCTAAACATGTAATATTTGTTAAACTTTTAATAAACTGATGTTAAATTGTTTAAGTTTCATGATTTTAATTAGACATGCTTTTTGATTAATACAATTTAATTTAACCATTAAAAAGGAGTCCAGAAAAAAAAAAAGCCCCAAAGCCATAAACCTAGGGGAAACACTGTATACATATATGTATATATGCTAGGGATGCACGATATTATCGGACCGATATCGGAATCGGCCGATAATGGCTTAAAATGCAAATATCGGCATCGGCCCGATATGAAAAATTATGCCGATATGTCTTGCCAATAAGAGGATTAACTCACATGTGCTCAGAATGTGTTAGCGATTAGATCACGTCAGCAGTGTGGTCACTCTTGAAGCTAACTTTTGCCTGAATGATGATTAGATTCGCTGTTTTGGACCACTGCATTTAATTTGAGAATGCACGTACAAGATGATGCGTTCGGTGTGTGATGGAGTCAACAGTTTCTAGCGCTTGCAGTATCAGCAGCGGCAGCCTCCCCCGGGTCCGAATGCCTGTTCGGTAAGGTGTTGTATTTACATAGAGGGGGCGCTGTTGGCCTACTAGTAATAAAATGAAAGTAAAATTAGGCCTGTTGCGATAATTAAATAACCGTCTAATCGAGATTATTTGATCTAACCGTGGTTGTTTCAGACAACCGCGATTATTGTGCTTTTTATACGACACAAGGGGGAGTCATACACCAAAAGAAACCAAAGAGGCTCCAGACTCATTCTTCCCACTGGTCGCTCTTTTGCAACTAACTTTCTCAGCTGGTCGCACGAGCACATGATTTGGTCGCAATATTATATATATTTTTTTGTGCTTATGGGATTATTCAATGCATGCTGATTAACTTTTGCCATAGTTTATAGATATGGAAACGAAAGTGGTTAACATTCAACCCATTCTTTATCATCAGTAGTATTATTTGTGATTTGAATTTTGTGAATGGGAGTTTCTCTTTTGCTGTGTTAAGCCGCGGGCTTCGGATGCTTTCACTGTCGAATTCGCGATCTTGTTGTCACTGTTTTGCTTAAATACATCTACAC
>NW_015656115.1:446862-478948 GCF_001515625.1 Sinocyclocheilus rhinocerous | reverse complement strand
TGCTGCGCGCACCTTCGCGCTCGTGCTGACGCGGCGAGTATACTCTCTTAAGCGCTGTTTCGTTATGCTTTCAGTTTCGTTTGCCGTTTGATGTTTCTCATATGCAACAGAAATTGCAGCGCTTAGGAGTTGACCAACGCAGTGGTCGCGCCAGTGCGACCGCACACAAAATTGTGTCGCACAGGCACAAAAAATGGTCGCAGTCTGGAGCCCTGCTATATCATCTGAAGCCATTCCATATCTTAATGTGAGGGACAGAATTTAGTTTTACAGAAACTCTTCAAGATATTGTTTTTGCTGCTAAATTATACAGTCAGCTAGTTTAATTTCATAGCTTATATATTTTTATTCAAATGTAGTTTTTCTCTGTAATGAGGAAGTGAGTATTTAGTGGATTGCGTTTAACAAAGGGTTTAAAAGAGTGACCATTAGTTCCACAGACACAGTATCGATATTCTGTAGTGGTGTAGAAAAAAAATAGCGCTGGTGTTGGATCGGTATTGGCCAATTCTTAGAATTTGGAATACTCTATATAATCTTACACTGAAAAATAATAACTCAAAGATTAAAAGATAACATCATAATTATTTACTGAACCCTTAAATTAGTCACAATTATATAATGAAAGCCATAAAAACAGACAATTAATCGTGATAATCGGCATAATCGCCAATGCCCTAAAACAGACAATTAATCGCAATAACCGTGACTATTTTTAGACAATTAATCGTCAGCCAAATTTCATAACCGTGACAGCCCTAAGTAAAATACACATATCACTAAGAAACTTGTGTTTCTGAATAAATAAAGCAGTATCAATGTCATAAAATCATGAGTGTGTTTTGATTCAATTATAGGTCAGAAGCTATAAAAGATTTTCAGAATTTTTAAAACTCTTCTGCCTTAGACCAACTACAAATGTTAAATTGTAATATAATATTACCACTGCATCTTTCTGAAGAAAAAAAAAAATGCAGTGATTGATATATAGTTAATTTATAATTATTTTCAAAGCTTTCAATGTACTATCATTATAAAAGAACATCATTATTATTTAATTCTAACAACTAACCAAAATTTAAAATAATTTGTTTATAATTTCTGCACAGGAGAGACTTGTTGTTTCCAAACAAAAGAAAACATATCGGTATCGTCATCGGCTATCGGCCAAAATGAGTTGAAAAATATCGGCAAAAATCCAATATCGTGCATCCCTAATATATACATATTATAATTTTACAAAACATCTCTTTTTGTGTTGCATGTATGAAAAAATTCATTCGAATGGCATGAAGGCAAGAATATGATGGTGCATCTTTGTCACAGTCTTACCCCAATCGGAGAACATCTCTCCACAAACTTCAGCAACTGTGACTTGGCTGTGCCTGGATCTCCCAACATCAACAAGTTTATATCACCCCTGCGTGTCAAACCATCTGGCAACCTAACGAAAACAGTTCCATGCCGATTAGAAAGATGGCAAAAACACACAAGCTGGGAAGAGGAGGCAGTTTCGGTTTTCTATGTTTACCTCTTTCTGGAGCCCCCAAACAGAAGGCACACTATGGCTTTCTTCAGGTCGTCGCTACCATAGATGGATGGAGCCAGAGAGCGAGCGAGCGAGTCATAGACGGAGGGAGAGGAAGCCAGAGCCCTCAACTCCTCTTCCTCCTGAGGAGAAACTGAACCAGAGGCTCCACGGCCTGAAAGACGGTGAGAAGGACATGAGAATGGCTAAAGAGATGCTGTTTTCAACCAAAAAAAACCAGAAGTTTTGTCACATGCTCACCTGCTCCTTCAGTATCCACTTCAATGCCGACAACACGCAGGTACGCTGCTCGGATGCCCACACCTGCTCCCTTATCACGACCTTTGGCCTTGGTCTGCGCCACCTTCTTGATGGAGTAGATGCCCATGACAGTTACTCTGTTTCCTGGTACTACACGGTCGCATAAGTACCTGGGAATGGAAAAGTGGCAAAAAATTAAGGGCTTGAAATCTCATGATTTGATTATTGGGGTCATGACTTGATTTAAAAGGGATTCTTAATTTAGAATCAAATTTCAATTCAATATACAAAAACTACTGCTACGAAAAAAAACATTTCTGCAGGTTTTTGTTCTGTGCCTTTCATTTCTGGATTAGTGTTCAATGTACACCGTGTCAAAATCTAATTTAATCATTACATTAAATTAGAAAAACAAGATATTATAGGCCATTACCAATCAAATTAAACCAGTATCGACAAAAGTCATCTTTGCAATGCACAGGTGGCAAAATAGCTACAGCAGAAGTGGCATTTAGGTATATTTACTATTTAATGCAGTCCACAGCTGGCATAAATGCATATACAATATTACACTTGAATTAATAAATAAAATTGTTTAAAATAAATTAAAAACCAAAAATTTAACCGAATGAAATGACACTTTAAATATGTAACTAAAACATCCACTAGGTGGCAGAAAAAATCCCTGTCTTAATGAATGATTCATTGAGGTTCACAAAGGTAAAATATGCATCTTAAAGTTCACCAAGTTCTTCAAAGAATATTTCACCTAAAATAAAACATGGGTCATCATTTACCCTCTCGTCGTACCAAAACTGCATGCATTTCTTTCTTTCTTTCTGCAGAACAGAACAGTTTTGGTTCCCATTGATTTCCACTGGATTGTTTGACCATACTGAACTGAAACTGTCTGGGAACTAACATTCTTCAAAATCACTTGCTTTGCGGTTCACAGAAGAGACATACCAGCTTGGAATGACATTTACCGTATTGGCCCGAATATAAGACTACCCTGATTATAAGACGAACTCCCTTTTTCCAGATGTACCTTTTGGAAAAAGGCTTTTTAAAAACCAAATCTTGTTTTTTCTCAGTAAAACACATTGTGTCTTCAATTATTTTCCTATTGCATATTTTTCCTATTTAAATTTTTATTTTTAAAGTATGGTAAAAACTGGTAAAATGTACCAACTATCACATTTAAAAAATATACACTTTTTGATATACCATAAAAAAAAAACAGGTAGCCCATCTGAATTAGGACATTTAGGCTATCCATCTAATAGTAGCCTACCAAAATCTTATTAAGAGTAGAAGTTAAATCTTACTGTAGTCTTCAAATCTGGGTACTGTCTTACGTTTTAAAATCACAAAGGGAGTTTGGTGCCATCAGGCTAACGTGACAGTCACGACTCATGCAGCTGTAAGGTTTTCTTTTTCTTTTGTTTTTACTCGGCGATCTTTACAACACGCATTACATTACGTATTTCATGGCACACTCGTTTTATGCGTATTTGGCGCCACCTATTGTTGTGGGTGTATTATTGACATGTCGAAGTCTAGACCCTGAATATAAGACGACCGCGTTTTTTCAGATGTATTTCCAAGAAAAAAACATTGTCTTATATTCGGGTCAATACGGTATTTCTAAACAGAATGAAGCAAGTATTTTGCAAAACACTAACGTGTTGCACTTGCGGGGCAGAGCGTAACCCTGCAGTCCCGGTGGCAAAGGGATGTTGCTGATAACTGCTCTGCATCCGCGGCACTGAAGACACACTTTGGTGGCTTTGGCTCTCACAGCCGTAGAGGATATGATAATACCGGGAATCTTCACGAGACGTGACACCTGCTCCGACTGCAAAAGATGATACAGACAGGCAGAAAAAACACTTATAAACTTAATGTAGAAGTATGAACGTGGCGCACTAAGGCACAAAAACACTTAAAGTTAGAAGTAGAGTAAAAAAATATGGCGCTTTGCATCTGTTTTAATTTCGAATGGTCTTGTTAGGAGTTTATTTTCTCACTTTCAGGTTACGGATGGAGGCCGGGTGGGCATCGCTCTTCAGCATGACCTGTATGTCCTGCACAGTCTCTTCTCCTGCAGGCCGCGGACGTGTGACCTCATCAGCCACTTCCTGCGCCGCCTCCTCCAACTGTCAATCAATCAATGTCAAATTAACAAACCGCTGATGTTCAAGTGGCACTTACGCATTTCATAAATATAATACAGCATGCTGGAAAGTGATAAACACTTCATAATAAATTAGAAGTCTGTAATGAATCTGAAAAAAAGAGCATTACATTACATGTGAAAAAAAAATTATTTCTTAGTTTAAAATAAACATAAAAAACAATAAAATATAATAAACCATAAATAATTATTTTTAATTGTATGCTGTAAACAGATCCAACACAACTTCAGTAAGATTTCCTATATTTATATGGAAAGTTATTTTTGCAAGTGTGTCCTTACCAAAGGCAAGTTCTCAGTAGGCAGTTTGTACAGACAGTCTGACAGATCTTCATCAAAACTGGCCAAATCCTCCATCTCCACCTCAATCCAGTACTCTCCCAAAGTATAGTGCCTCTTGAGTTCATCTCTGGAAACCAAAAACCAAATTAACAGTGTCCTAAAGCATTAAAACAATATAAACATATAAAAATGTCTACCTATGTTTAATAAGGTATTGTTCATTATATTAGGGAAAATGGAGTTGGGAAATCATTCGTTAAAATGAATCGGTTCTTTCGAACAAATCTGTTCATTGAACCAATTCAAAAACGATTCCCCACTTCGCTAGTGCCATCACTCATTTGCTCGCAGAATTCAATTTTTGTAGTTATATATATATATATATAGGGTTATGATGCACACCAGCAATTACGTGAGATAAACGTTTTGCGAAGAAGACAACCCAACATGCTATGAATCGTTTTCCATTGTGAAAACAATGTACGAGAGACAGAGTATATTTCAGGACTTGTATTTTGTAGGTTATGAAAGTAGTAAATTTAAGCAGTCAACTACCCTCATGTAAATAATCCGAGAAGACATTAAATGGCATAACCTTTTTATTTTTACCCACCTATGGACAGCATGAGCATGAGCATGATCTGTACAAACTTGCTAATAATGCTAATGTGACATGTCTTAGCTGAAAAAAGTCAAGACACATTTGGTATATAGCTGGTGTAGAAGACTGCTGTAAAAAAGCAACTATTAATCATAGAGAAAGTCATTTATTCTGTCAATACCGAAAACATACAAATATCCTTTGACCTTCGCTGATCGCAGTAGCATTTTTTTTGCTATGATATGTAACTTAAACCTCACTCTAATAGTCCACAACTTTGTGAGTTGTGTTGCTGACATTAGGAAATGACACCATGCTTCCTGCCGGTCTGTATGAAGGCATCTACGGCACGATCAATGTCCTCGTCAGTGTGAGCTGCAGAGATCTGGACTCGAATGCGGGCTTTTCCTTTGGGAACGACTGGGTAGGAGAAACCGATCACATACACTCCTGATGACAAAGTGAGAAAACCATTGTTTTAAACAGGCTGCCGGGCTTGCATAATTTGTTTTGTAGAAAAAAATTTAGATGGACTATATATATATATGAATTCTTACCTAGTTTTAGCATGTCGTCAGCCATAAGTGAAGCCAGACGAGCGTCTCCCAGCATCACAGGACAGATAGGATGAGCTGTGCCAGAAATAGTGAACCCTGCCTGGGTCATGTTGTTTCTGAACCTTTTGGAAAGAAGAAAAGGCGCACAATAGACCATTGTTATCATTAGCTCAATGAACTCCAAAAATCCTTTATTGTTAAAAGCATTCATACTTTCATACTGAACCAGCAAAAGTCAGCTGTTTTTGTTTTGACTGCAATGTCATCCCAGACAGACTGCTACTTTGAACAGCACACTCTGTTTGTTTTAACTCTGCTGCTTACAGGTGCATCTCAATAAAGAGATGCACCTGTATCTACTTCCCACAAAAAGAGAGCAGTAACGCAAGCTAAAGGGTATAACCCAATCTACAAATATCACAGAGCGCCCACTCCAGTCCAACCTCATGGTTTTAGCTGCCATGGACTGAGCGATTTCATTGGATGCCAGCAGCAGTTCCACAGCACGGGTGGCACAGCCCACCACAGGAGGAGGGAGGGAGTTTGAGAAGAGGTACGGACGAGACCGCTGTCTCAGAAGCTCAATCAAAGCCTTGGGTCCGACAGTGTAACCACCTGACAGAAAGTTAGAAATATACATGTTTGAAAGGACTGAAATAGCTTCAGCCTTCTTAGCAAAGAAACGTTGCGATTTAATGTGTTATTTTGCATGACATAGTAGCTTGACTATGTAAAGATGATGTTTAATATTTATACGCACCAGCAGCTCCTCCAAGTGCTTTTCCCAGAGTGGAATTCACAATGTGAACCCTGTCCATCACTCCCAGCAACTCATCTGTTCCTCTGTGGGAAATAAATGCACAAACATCCACTTATAATATTATATGATTATAGTATTATAATATAATATGATATGATATAATATTTTGGCATAGAGTGCACCGATGCCTGCTAATTTTTCTGCTGCTTTCATTCTGGAAAAAAACATTTCCCCATAGGGCTTTTTAGAAAGCGTATTCATTAAAGAACTTTGATTTGAACCAAAAAAAAAAAAAGTTTTTGAAAAATCTGAAAAAAAGGCAAAAGTACAAGACTGTGTACTTAGCCTTAGTGAGGGATAGAACTACTTTCATAAAGCGTTGCTAATGATAATCTATAAAAACGATGGATAAATATAAAACTATTGATTTAAAGCAGTTACTTATACATACTGTATAGAAGCAATGCATTTTATGTTTATTACAAAATATTAAAATACATACATATACACAAATGGGCCTGAATGACCTGGAAGAAAAGCTGAAAGAAGATGCATATATATATATATATATATATATATTCACACAATTATTTAAACCATTTGATTCACTTTGTAGTGCTTCATTGTCACTACAGAGCTCTTTTGTAGCAATTTGCTTGTTTTGATTTTCTTATTGGTGGGGATTTTTCAGCAGAATCATGGTTAATGTAGTTTTTCACCATAAATTTTACTGTTAAACATGATTATTTAAATAAGACAACCTTGTAGCTCACAGTGGGTCTGCCTTTAACAGTTTTTATGTTATTAAAAATCAAATCCCTGATGGAGAACATGAATTGCATTTTTATTTCCGGAACCCGACTGTTTTGCTACCATTTTTTTTTTCTGTACACTCACCGACCACGGGGACCCAAGAATCCCGTGGCATGACATTCATCAATGAAGACCAAGGCACCGTACTGCTCAGCCAGATCACAGATACCCTGCAGAGGAGCCACATCACCATCCATGGAGAACACGCCGTCTGTGACCACCAACCTCATACGAGAGGACTGTAAATAAATAAATACAGTGCATGAACCGAGAAACTAAATCATTTTCAAAAATTGTTTTGAATTAAGTTTAGACATTTCTAATTGTTGACTTAAATTGTTGCATTACATTTTCTGTTTTTCATCAAACAAATCCTTACCACATATCAAGCCAAAACACAGTCAGTTTAGTACAAACATTATTTAAATATCACCATGTGCATAAACCACTTGAAGCTTGCAGTGCAACCTCTGATTTGCATGAAATCCAGTAACCTACCCGTGATTCTTTCAGCTTTTCTTCCAGGTCATTCAGATCCATGTGCTTGTAGCGGAACCTCTTGGCACGGCACAATCGAATGCCATCGATAATAGAGGCGTGGTTTAGTTCATCAGACAATACTGCATCATCAGGACCCAACAGGACCTAAAGCAACGAGCGCCAATGTATTGTTACAGTGTATTTGCAGTGGTGCTATTTACTTCAGTATAACATAAGGATTGGTTAAAAGTTAAAACAGACCTCAAACAGACCAGCGTTGGCATCGAAGCAGCTTGCATATAGAATGCAGTCTTCTCTTTCATGAAACCGGGCTAGTTTCTCTTCCAAGTTCTTGTGGATGCTCTAGAGAACAGACAGTTAACAGATATATCTTAAGGCATCAATAAGCACTGCTATCAGTGTGTTCAAATACAGTATTTTTTCTCACCTGTGTGCCACAGATGAAGCGAACTGAACTAAGGCCAGCGCCATACTTCTTCAGGGCATCTATTCCTGCCTTCACCACCTCCGGATGATTGGATAAACCCAGGTAGTTATTTGCACAGAAATTCAATATGTCTGAAACAAAAAGAGAGAAATATGGGATCAGAAGATGAAGAGAAACAAAAAATAAAATCTTTTATTTGAGCTATTCAGCTCTGCTAGTTGTGCATTACACATTTGGGCATTACACATTTACAAAAAGTACTTTAATAAATAATATAAAACATTAGTAAATAGAGAACTACTCATATAACTTTTAGAAGATTTGTAAGATGATAATAAACGTAAATTCAGTCATATGCGTCCAAACTTTTAACTTCAATTGTATTAAAAATATATATAATAAAATACATAATAATAATTAAATATAAAAACTGAAATATAATATTTCAAAAAAATTGTATGCATACAATAAATATACAATACATTATTATATTAATACTACTGTTAGTGTATATAACATTAGTAAACATAATTTTTTTGTCTACTCTGCACTACTAATTTCAGGCATCAAAACATAAACCTTTAGAAGAGTTTTTTAAAATATTGAGAATCATAAATTCTACTTATTTCAAGTATCTAAACATAAACCTTTAGAAAAGTTTTAAAATAATATAAAGCATAAATTCAGCCAACCATTTACTTCACTTCACATAATTTTATATAAATATATTTTATAAAACAACTGTATATAAATATAATGGGTACAATTTCATAAATGTGACCAGCTTTAAAATTCTGAAAACGATTTTTTATTCACATTTTATTACTGATAATTCACCGTTTTAGCCTCCCTCCCTGTTAACCAGTTTATATTGCGTGTTTGCTCTCTATACGTCTTTGTTTTATACTTTCCCATGCAGCTACAAAATAAAGTAGAATTTTATGGGGGAAACAGGTGTTGTCATAATTATAGTTTTTTATGCAGCAAAGTTGAAAACTAAAACAGCAGCATGCTATTGACTTTGTTTCCCTAGGATAGGTGCCTCCAGGAATGCACAGCCTAATCATACCACCATTCTGTTGTATTAGCCATAGATTATGTTGTGTTATAATTGACTCTTTGGCTCTGCTGTGCAGCTCACCGCCTCTGCTGCCGTCCACGGAGATCCGCGGACCCTGCTGGGAGGTGATCACCCGCTCCCCCTTCCATGTGCCCGCTGTCCGGATCGCGTCCAGCTCGCTCTCCAGCACCGACAGCACCGCTTGAGCCGCAGCCGCGTACGCTCTGCTCGCATTAGCAGCGCGGGGCTGTGAAACACTCCTGAGGGGAGCACTGAGGAGACGAGCCGCTGTGGTAAGGGACATTTGTCCCGCACTATCTGTCACTTCTCCCGCACTATCTGTCACAGTCAGTACGGTATTGGGACTGGAAAGTGACGTTGTGGCGGATATATTTCATTTACCAGGGGCGTCGACATATCAGCCAATCAAACGTGTTTACGTAAGCGGGCGGTGCACTCTTTGTCCAATGGTAGCGCAGCTGAGGTTTCTGCGATTTAAAGAAACAGGCTGCTGAATATGTAAGACTTACAGAACGCTTGTGTAACCCTTCAGCAGCGAAATATGATGCCCAACCAGCAGCTTACACACGCTTTAGCTTTCTAGATAGATAGATAGATAGATAGGTAGATAGATAGATAAAATATTCTCAGTTTGCAAAAATATGTTATTGTCAGCAACTACTATTGTAAGCTCTATTGTGCATCTGATATGGTTGAAAAAGGTCATAAAAATGAATGGGAAAATGTAGAACCAGATGAAAGAAATGTTCGACTGGATCAGTTCGCGGGAAAGAGGCGGACTTCCGTTTGACCAGTGTGTGCAACGTGAGCTGGTGGATTCAAAGAGAAAGTACAAGAGGACGTCATTTTCGCGGTAATATCTCGCAACTAATGTAACAGCAACAGCGCTCTGCAGAAGAAAAAATACTCGAGTCGGATTATGAAAATGTTTGTAAAAACATGGCAACGTACGTTTTTAACCTTTTTAGCACTGTATTGGACCTCTTTTAAGGCGATGGTTTGCAGTGGAGTGAGAGGGGAACACTTTAAAATGTAAGTAACGTTTATGAAACTATAGTGTTTCCCTCCATTTTTGTCTTTATAACAAAAAAGAATGTACTTGCAGCCATTACGAACACACGGCAGTTCGGGTTATTTATAGTATTTTATTGGTTATTATGATCTAGTTTAGACTAAATACAAATATTTTATTTGTTATGTGCACCTCTTATAATGTTTTTAATAACGTCACGTTTGCTAAATCGACGTTGGGTAAATAATAGGTAGCCTATAAAGTACAATGATATATTGTTTAATATCTCGGAAATTCATTCAGCACAAATGTTCGTTTTCAGTATAAATACGCTCAAACTACTCTCAAATTCATTTTGTTCACGATTTCATTATTTGAGGCGATCTGGTAGAGACTCCTGACGTCACGGAAACGTCAGAGGGGGCGGGGTTCGCTATCCGCGGGAAATCCAAATGCTTTCGTGTTGCGTTCATAGACAAAACGAAACACCGAGCTTTAAACAACAAATACGAATGGAATTCAATATGGAAATCAGCAACACAGGTCAGAATTGTTCTGTTTTAGCCGTATATGCATTGTCAAACTATGTCTTGCTCACGCGGACTGTATATTTGCTTCTTCCTGTACTGTTTTTAACAAGATGGACGACATTATTCAATCGTAACTTATAATAATCGCCATTTCAAGCGAATTTATGCAATACAAAATGTTTAAATGGATAAACAATGGCATTAAAGCATCATCAGACACTGGCCAAGAAACTTCTAAGCACTCTATATGACAATAAATGACGTTTTGACAACTAATAATTGAAGCGAGTATTACCATTTAAAATGGCAAATCAAGATCAGATTTATATTTGATTACACAAATGTTTCGCTTTCTAAGAATTATCCTAATTTAAGTATTTCTCACCACAGCTATAATAATTGGATTTTTATGGTGGCTTCTAAGAATAGCCGGGAGATTACTGTGCTGCTGTGGACATGATAACTCTGGTGTGTACCAATAGTGTTCTTTAAGAAATTAAAAATAATAAAAGTTTGAAAACATTCTGACCAAAGCTAATGTGATTATGTAATGTGTTAACAGACGTTCAGCTCTCAGTTGAAGAAACAGCGCCATCTCTTGGCGTAAGCACTGTAAGACCATGGAATTATGGTAAAGGTGGAGGTATTATCAGGACAGTTTAGACAGGTGAGACACATGTGACAGTCTTCCATTCATTAACTGGACAGGCTTTGATCAGAATGAAATTATTTGCAACTGAATTTCTTAATTTTAAATGATTAATGACATGGTGTTGAAGTGTTAAATTGTACAATGCTAATGGCCTTTCCATTCTTTCTCTATCCAGAACACTTGGATCAAGATTAAGAAACGGCTTTAAGTTTAGCATTTATAAGATGGAGGATTGGCCCCCTTGAAATCATTGTTGCCCCAGCCACATCTGTTGCAAATTCCCGAGAGGAGCTGATGTCAAGGTGGGGCAGAGTTACTGGCACTCTCACCCCATTTTTAAAGAAGGAGTTCTCTGGACCTACATTTGGTTTGGTCCATGCAAAGCAGCATTAGCATAATCTTATCTATTTAATGGTAATAGGGAGCCCTGCCACGTGTTGTCGCTAAGATTTAATTTGACCCACAGTGTTGAGATTTTTAATGTCAAATGAATTCAATCACTCATTCATTCCTTCTTCATCATAAGCAAGAATATCAGGGCTGATATATAGCACACAATTGCGAGTGTGATATTCCTTTTATACCAAAGTGCAATAACAGTATTTTTAAGACCAGTAAGTAAAAATATTTCTTCTTTCAAAGAAAATAGTTCCAAAAGAAGCCAAAGGATCAAGCTTCCAAATTATGCACAGGCTGAATATAAATAAATACTTTATTGGAGTATTTTCTTACTTCATCAAACCAAAGTATCTTACTTTTTGCACCACTACATTTCAGAAATATTGTTCCTCACTCGTGCATTTGAAGACATAACAGTGATGTCTGATAGAATCATTCTGCTAAGTCTATTCTTTTGATGAACCTGTTGGTTCACAAATCACACGGAACGATTCATTTATGAAGTGGAGAGATCCAATTGCAGCTGTTCTCGACTCACTGATTCCAACGAACCGGTCAAATTGAGTCTCCAGTTAACAGCACACCAAATTAGTCCTATCTGACTCAAAATGAGCCAAGAACATGGGCAGATTTAGTGCTCCTGGGGCCTGTACCATGAAGTCGTATTAGCTGGCTGACCAGGTAAGTTTCAGTCTTTTTTACACCAATCCTGGGTTTTAGGTACCATGAAAGTTGCTTGGCTTTTTGCAGTGTTCATCACCATAGTAACTTACACTCCACAGCTAACCTGCTTCGGGGCAGGTTATGTTCTATTTTAGAGATCGCAAACCGAAATTTGACCAATCAGCTTAAAGCAAAGTGACACATCTCTGATAATATAGAATATAAATAAGCTTTAGAATCAATATATAAAGCTTTAAACAAGACTACATATGAGCTTAGATTTTTGTCTCTATACCTATATATTATCAACAATATAAGCTGACTTAACAAGTTTCACTTGACATGGCAAGATGTTTTCTTTTAGTTGTCCTCTTTCACGGACAGCTCTTTTCACCTTGCTGTGGAAATGTTTAAATTCTTCTAATTTTTCAATCTTTTAATCCTTAGCAGTGAATCGAGAGAAGTGAATAACAGTTAAAAGGCATATGATTGGCTGTTCACTACTGATGTCACGCTTTCAAGTGCACACGCTCCATAAACTCAGGATCAAAGCCTGAGTTGACAGAGAAAGTTGTTGATCAGCATCACGGTACCATCAAAGCAGGATTGGATTGGTTTGGTTTTGTCAACTCAAAAATAATTCTGTAACCCTGAGTTTGTTCAGCCACCATCATGGTACAAGCCCTATAACTATTTTGGAGTTGAGAACTGTTAACTTCACACTCATGAATGCCAATGCCAACGCCAAATGATATTGCTACTGAAATAAATAGATGGTTTTGATTCGATCTTCCTTTCAAGTGTTTACTTATTTTAGCTAGAGGATTGTACGAGGGACGAATGTCTTCGCTTGTATAGCGAAATATCACGACAACCGACAAGTGAGGACATTTGTCCTTGGTAGTTTAAACAAATTATGTTTCTATTTAAATGCAGTGATTTTTAATAGGTTTCTTTGAGGGTTAGGTTTGGGTCTAGGGGTCGGCTTAGTTATGGGATATATATATTATCACTATCATTAACCTGATAGAAAAACACTGCAATCAATATCCTGCGCTTCACCTCTCTCTCTCTCTCTCTCTCTCTCTCTCTCTCTCGCTCTCTCTCTCTCTCTCTCTCTCTCTCTCTCTCTCTCTCTCTCTCTCTCCCACTCTCTCTCTCTCTCTCTCTCTCTCTCTCTCTCTCTCTCTCACACACACAGAGAGATATTTACGTGCACAGAAACTTCAGCGTTGTCCCGCTACTTATCAATAAAATAGTTTAAGACTGAAAAGCTACATGACACTTCTCAGTAGCACCGCTGTTTTAGAAATAATCACTGCTTATATTGACTTAGGATATAGCCTATTTATTGTTAAATCTGATTGCTTACAAAAAAAGGCTATGAATTCATAAAATGATCAACTGTCTCAGGTACGGCACACTGGACGCAAAATCTTAAAACATGATGTCTTATCTATCTCACTATTTGCTGAACAACTAGTACCCCGAAAGCACAGTCTCTATACGTTCGCTGGAATTACCGTAATCATAGTAATACGCGCACACTATATTATCGCGTCTGGCTTGGCCGTGTGTTTTGTACTTTCTTGTAATTTAAATGGGAAAATAAATAAGTGGAGCGGCAAGATTTTGATTGCAAGGCACTTGATTGAAAGGTATATTAACATAAAGTGTACTGCAGGTACCATATTGAATGTCTGTGGAGGCCTCTAGTAGGAGTCTGGAGATTCCTGTGTGGCCATGTGACTGATGACTCTGGTATGTATCTAATGGATTTCCAAAACATTATTTCAGGGGAAAATAAATAAGTGGAGCGGCAAGATTTTGATTGCAAGGCACTTGATTGAAAGGTATATTAACATAAAGTGTACTGCAGGTACCATTCTTGAATGTCTGTGGAGGCCACTAGTAGGAGTCTGGAGATTCCTGTGTGGCCATGTGACTGATGACTCTGGTATATATCTAATGGATTTCCAAAACATTATTTCAATGTATAAGGCTAACATAAAATGCTTTACAGATCAGTTAATTGCAGTGTTTGTTCTTGTTATTCAAAAGCTTAAGAAACACAATGAAAACATATAGCCAAAGTAAATTCTATATACATGTCTTACCAGAAATAAAACTTTCAGAAGAGGAAACAGAACCAGTGTCCTCCATCACCAGTGCCCCTAGCTCTGTCCATCCATGGTTTGAGAGTTATGGAGAAGATGGTGGAGTTTAGTGTGGAAGGGTGAATACATGACTATTGCTTCATATGTTATTATTATGGTTCTTTGGTTGGTTGCTCATGGGCTCCCCGCCTCTTTCCCCACCTGTGCATATATTAGAAGCACATGCCTTCACTTAGTGGAACAGCTCTCCGGGAATCTGAAGGACAAGACATTCCCAAAAGGGCCAGACTGTAAAAACTGCAGTGGGCATTTGCCTCCAGTTCATTTGTTACACTGGAAATGGAAAATTGAGTCAAGTACATGGTACTGTTCTGACAATACTCGACTGTAACTTTGATTATTCAAACTTGATGAGAATTCTTTTTTATTGGAAATGAGTGTCTAAATCCCTTTACAATTTTAAATTACAGATTGTCACTTTTAGCCCAACTGTACTGTTATAGGGAACAAAAAACAACAACATTGAGCCTCAGCAATGTGCATAAAATCTGGGCAATGGTGATGTATTTTTGTAGGCCACCCCAGAAGTTCACATCGCCCTGGTTCCCTTGACAAAAACCCAATGGGATTTTTCCATTGACTTTTGGATTATTGCAGAAAATACGTTTTGTGACCAACTAAAGTTTAAGATTCTTACATGTTTTGTTCATCATGATAATCTTCACAAATGAAGCCTTCTGAAGCCTAAATGCAATGAGCAGCAGTAAAAAGCTAAACGTAGGCTATAAATGAACTAAACTGTGGTCACATGCCTTCAACACCACCATCATGAAGCTCCTGACAACTCCTTTAGTGTTTATTTTAAAGACATTTTCCCTGATGATTTAAGTTTGAATAGTTTGCAAGAGAGTGAATATAAAAACAATGTGGCTGTTAAAGTGGACTAGTGAGATGGGTGTACCTGTTTGGTGTAGATGTTTTGGTGACAACCACTGTAGTCTCATTTAGTCACTTGTTAGCAACCTTTTTTTCAAGACACTTTAAAGCATAAAAAACACACAAGGAGTATTACTGATGTATTTTATGTCACAGAATAAAATGTGAACGTCAGCTTTAGAATTGGAGCTGGAAGTGCTAAAATGCAACTTGTTTCCAGCCTTTGGCATACAAAACCACATCTTCCCTGCAGCACTCACATGGCATAGCTTAGCTATTCTTGCATCTTGTCAGTTTCCATTACAGTCAAAGGTCTTTTAGATGTCAGCCAGTTGGTCATTGCTACTCCTCAATCACACTTAAACCTTAAGTGTAATGCTCCATAATGATCATGTTAAAAACCTGCCTTAAGACTGAAGTCTTTATTAATTTTTCTTTGTTTTCCTTAGTTTTCTTTTGTTTTATGCTTTAAGGTAAGTTTGTATCTGTCTAATGTTATTATTACAGCACTTTGGTCAAAAATCTGTTTGGGTTCTGATATTTATGACTTTTTATAACTTTTTGCAAATTTTTGTGTGAATTGTATTTTGGATTTTTGAATTTTTTTGCTTTGTTAAATGGCAGTTGAAACTGTTAAGAATGTATTTTTCCACAAATTTAATAAAAATGTAAGTGACATTTGTAATATGTTTATTTTATGTATTCACAACAGCTACTAATTTAACTCTAAAGTCATCTCAACTCTCAGCAGTCAATCAGAAATAATGTTGAAATCATTATATTAAGAAATCTGCCTTTGATGCTCAATGGATTTCATTGATGATTAAAGAGAAATTCCACTAACATGTCAACAATGACATTCACCACTAAAAAAATCTGTCACATGGTGTATATTCCTGCATTATGACAGCATCAGTCTGATGTGGTTTTTTTAAGTGTCTTGTCTGTTGGACCACAGTAGCAAAGGCAACTCTATGCAACCCAAAAGAGTGTTTAATGGTGGTGCATGTGGATCAAATGGGTTTTCTATTACATTGCTGCGAAAATCCCCTTATGAAACCTTTATTTGTAAGAGTGCATTATTAAAATGTAGTAGTAGTAGTAATAATAATAATAATAATTCATTTTATGTAATGCCACCTTTCTAAACACCCAAGGTCCCCTTACAGCAAGCAAATTGGTAAAAACAGTAACAATAAATAAACAAGTCCTGCCAGCATTAAATTCAACAGCACAACTGCATACATCATAAATACAATAAAAGCTTAATAAGAGCAAGTCATAAGAAAACCTGGGTAAAAAGATAAGTCTTAAGACAAGATTTAAAAGTATGAAGGCTGTCACTGTTCCGTATATATTGGGGGGAAGAGAGTTCCATAAGCGAGGAGGGGACGCAAAACTAAAAGTTCTTGCTCCCATGGTGCTTAAACGTATACGCGGCGACACAAGAGAGATCGAGTGTGAAGATCTGAGTACAAGAAGGAGTATGTGGAGAAGGTCAGTAAGATACGGTAGAGCAAGGTTGTGAAGCGCCCTAAATGTGAGAAGCAAAATTTTAAAATCAATGCGATACTTTACTGGGAGCCAGTGTAAACGTTGGAGAACTGGAGAAATGTGCTCGATTGAGGAAGTCCTATAAGAACATGTGCTGAGTTCTGAACCAATTGGAGTTTATAGAGAAATTTAGAAGGAAGACCAGTAAGGAGACCATTACAATAGTCATTGCGTGAGGTAACCAGTGCATGAATAAGAACTGCAGTATTATTCATTGTGAGAGAGGGATGGAGGCGATTAATATTACGCAGGTAAAAATATGCAGTACGCAAAATATTATTGACATGAGCTTCAAAAGAAAGTGTGCTATCCAGAATGACACCCAAACTCCTAACCTGCTGAGAAGGATAAATTGCATTATTATTGATATCCACAGTAAAACAATCAGATTTAATCAAAGTAGATTTTGTACCAATAACTAAGACCTCAGTTTAATCACTGTTAAGTTTTAGAAAGTTGACTGAAAGCCAGTCTTTAATGTCAGCTAAACATCTGGTCAAGGAAGGTGGAGGAAAAGAACTAGAGGGTTTGGAAGACAGGTAGAGCTGGGTGTTGTCGGCATAGCAGTGAAAATGGATACCATATTTCCTGAAAATATGGCCAAGAGGAAATAAATAGATGATAAATAAGAGTGGGCCCAAAACAGAACCCTGAGGGACACCAGTAGTAACTGTAGAAGGTCTTGATTTAAAAATTTTAATTTGAACAAACTGAGTGCGACTGGTAAGATAAGACCTAAACCAGGACAGGGGGTGCCAGTGATCCCTATAGAAACTAACCTGTCCAGGAGTATCTTGTGTGAGATTGTATCAAACAGTATCGCATCAACCATTTAAATTTTCTAAACAGGTGCTGTTGTTGTTGTTGTTTTTCTTTCTTGTTGTATTGAAACATTCAGAGTAATACAAAAAACCCACAAACCACATCCTCTTCCAGCTTGATTCACCAAACTAATTTTTATAGTGTGCACTGTGGTAGCGGTATCAGAAAACCAATACAATCTTTTATGGTAATTCTCAATTTACAAAAAAAAAAGAAAGTAAAATAGTGAATAGTAAAATAATGAAGATTGACAAAACCACATGTGATAATTTCTATTCTAAATCATTATACTTGAATAACATTTACAGGTATGACATTTTCTCACAGGATGTCAGGCTGTAGATAGTTCATTCAGCTCAGTGTTTTTTTTTGCTTTTGTCTACCTAGTCTGCAGTGATGAGTCATCATCCAACACTTACACCCACATATTTGATGTAAAGTTCATAACGACTGAAGCAAAGATGACTTTTATAGTAGTCTTCTTACACTGGAATGGCACTTTAACATGTTAGAGACAAAGCTTATTTTTCTTATGCACAACAATACTACATGCCACAGTAACTGTGCATTGAAATATAAATATATTACACTTTATGGCATTTCTGATGTACGTTTATGGTGTGTGTGTATAGTGTTATATGTCATGATTCTTATTAAATGTTATTAAAAATATTATAAAATTGCTGTTGAAAATGTTGAGGTTTGCTCAGTTTGCTGCAGTAGTTGTTATTTGGACACAACCATTGGATTTCAACAGTCCCTATCATTCACTCTCAGTTTTCACCCACTATTCTTATGAGCTGTTTAAAGAACAAAGACTAGCCTATTGTTCTTTAAACACCTAACAATTAGGCTGCTAACCCTTTCACTGGTAAGTTTAAAATATTCTAGCTGTCCCCGAGTGAGTCAGAGAGTCCTGTCAGTTGGATTTACAGCACGTAAATTCACCAGTTTCTCCCAAAATACATGCAAGTAAGTGGCCGGTGAACTGGGAGAAGAATAGAGTGAACTTTATAGTTACTTACACTGTGTATCTGATATGAATAAAACACGTCGGCAAATTATATTCGAATGGATTGTTATTGCTGCTTCCATAAACATCCGTGTGTATTTTTAAAACTCTTAATGTATTATTTTACTAGTACTTGTGTATTTAAATGTCTGAAACTTAAAATAAAACATTATGTGGTTAAAAACACTACATAGTTGTGATTATGTCACAAATGCAGAGCGCGTCTCAGCGCCAGCCAAAGCGTGAAACCACAGTTTCAATGGACTACTTGCACTGAGCCTCGTGACGCACTTCCGTATTGAAATAACACTGCTCAGTTATTTCCGGTTATGTATATTTTCAATGTGCTGTTGTCAGCACTCTGTGTCGGAGAGATGACGGAGACGTGGATCAATCAAACAGACTTTATTAATATTCAGAACTAAGGGAAATCCACACTTGGAAACAGCAGAGACACACGAACGACGTTAAGACCTGACAAACACAGACTGAACAGACTGGGAGCCATGGCAGAGCAGGCAGACTAGGGAGCCATGGCGGAGCAGGCAGCTCGGGGAACCATGGCAGAGCAGGCAGTTCAGTGGGCCATAGCGGAGCAGGCAGACTAGGGAGCCATGGCGGAGCATGCAGGCTAGGGAGCCATGGCGGAGCAGGCAGTTCGGGGGAACCATGGCGGAGCGGCCAGTCCGGGGAACCATGGCGGAGCAGGGAACTCAGGGGACCATGGCGGGGCGGCCTCCGTGGCCTTGGCCTCGGCAGTCGGCCCGGCCTCTACGGCCAGAGCCCTATAGCCCCCCCCACAAAAATTCCTTGGGAAAAATTTTGGGTTGTGAGGCCCTCCGTGGGCCAGGTGTAGGAACAACAGCCCTCCCTGGGCTTGACTCGGGATCTGAGGCCCTCCGTGGGCCTGACGTATGAGCAGCGGCCCTCCCTGGGTGGTAAGTGAGAACAGGAGCCCTCTCTGGGCTGGATTTGGGAACGGAGTCTCTCTCTGGGCTGGACGTGGGAACAGAAGCCCTCTCTGGGCTGGACTAGGGAACAGGAGCCCTTTCTGGGCTGGGCGTAGGAGCAGGAGCTCTCTATGGGCTTAACTTGGGAACAGAGTCTTTCTCTGGGCTTGACTTGGGAACTGGAGCCCACACTGGAGCAAGCTCAGGGGCTGGAGCTGACACTAGAGCAGACCTTCCCTCCAGCTCAGTCCAGTGGTGTCTGGGAGGTCCACGGGGCGATGGTAATTGGCCCCAATCCAGAACAAAGAATTAAGTATGGCATCGTCTAATGCCGTCATAACGGCGAGCCCGCAGAACTCCACGAAGGGAAGATCCTTGCGGGCTGGGGTGGCGAATCTCGTGGCGGTTTCCAGAACCACAGGGAATGGAAAACAAAACTTTCAAAAACGGAAACAAAAACGGGGAGAAGGGGCGCCACTTACTGTTTGTTAGGTCAGGTCTTCTGACAGCACTCTGTGTCGGAGAGACGACGGAGACGTGGATCAAACGAACCGGCTTTATTAATATCCAGAACTAAGGGGAACCCACACTTGGAAACAGCAGAGACACACGAATACAACATTAAGACCTGACAAATAGAGACTGAACAGACTGGGGCTTAAATACACAGGACAACGAGGGACTAATGACAAGTCACACCTGAAATCAATGAACACAATCAACACGAGGGAGAAACTAAGTCACAGGGAGCACATGGGGAGAAAGACACACAAGACAGGAACACAGGGGCAGTCCATGTGCGGGACAGCTGTAATCATCTAGTTGAATTAAACGCTTATTAAAATGAGAGTTCGTGGGATGATTTCATAATCCGGACATTGCAGAGACAGGAGAAGAAGAGATATCCTGATGTGTACTGAATTTTCCAAACTCAACAGAATTTTACGTTTTAATCCAACATAAACCAATCTGAGAAAGCAGTGGCTGGATTGTTTCACCTCAGGGTGTCAGTGCCACCTTTTTCTTCCCGTAAAAATGGACAAGGCCATTTGTAAATTCTATGGGTCTGGCTTCTGGTCTCATCCGCGTCCAGTCAGACTCAGAGATTGTCTGAGATTGTCTTATATCGGCTGCGTCCAAAAGCTCTAAAACGCTGCCTTCGGAGGCAGCATTCCAAGGCGGGAAGGCATCAAGGCACGTCCGAATCCAAATTCTGCTTCACTTCCTGTCTCCGGAGGTACCTTCTTCTGATCGAATTTTGAAGGCAGCATAGATGTATCCTTCTCTGCCTTTGATATCCCACAGTCCTGTGTGTTCCATTCTGTTACGATGGTGTCTGAAAGTTGCGTTTGGTGGTCAGTTTATGTGTAAATATATATTTCTGACTAACTTTTTGCGCTTTTGATGTTATTTCTAGCGAGAAATCAGTATTATAGTAATTAAATATTTGTTTAGTTATCACCAAAACTCTGTTGTAGATCAATAAACCGTTACGCTGCCTCAGAAGCCTGTCCGAAATCAGTTTCATGAGGTGCCTTATTCGTGCAAAAACGCTGCCTGCAAAGTCATTGCCTGATAAATTTTGTTTACTCTTTTTAATTTAAATATGTTATACATTTTGGAAAGCAATTTATTAAATACTAAGTAATGAAAAAAAACAACACTCTTTAAAGGGGTCATGACCTCTTAACCTTTGGGTTATGAGTCCGACTCTCTAACCATTAGGCCACGACTGTAAAAAATCCAAGGTGCTACATAGACAAAAACACAAAACACAGGACTACAAAGAAACTAAACTGGACATAATTAAATTATAATAAATAGGCTAAGTAAAAAGTTAAATAAGAACTAAGAAGACTATTTAAAAAAAAAAGTACTTCGAGAAAAAAGAGCTGACTATAAAATAAGAACTGTAGATGTTTAACACAGACTACACAAAGTGCATGTGTGCATACTGAGAGAACAGTGCAGACAGCAAAAATGTGCAAAAATATGTGCAAAATGGTTTGTGCGGAGATAGATAATAGATTGGGATGTGAGTGAGAGTGGTTCAAATCAGTCCAGTGTGTGAATGAGCTCTTATCCCCTCCGTCATCTGGAGTTGAGGAGTCTGATGGCTTGGGGGAAGAAGCTGTCAGGCAATCTGACTGTGAGGGCCACATGGCAGGAGGGTGAAAAGTTTATGAAAGGGGTGTGTGGGGTCGCCCGCAATGCTAATGGCTTTACGAGTACAGCGTGTGGTGTAAATGTCTGAGATAGAGGGAAGAGGGACCCCGATGATCTTCTCAGCTGTCCTCACTATCCGCTGCAGGGTCTTGCGATCTGCGACGGTGCAGTTACCAAACCAGACAGTGATACAGCTACTCAGGATGCTCTCTGTAGAAAATGGTGAGGATGGGGGGTGGGAGATGCGCTTTCCTCAGCCTTCGTAGGTAGTACAGACGCTGCTGTGCTTTCATTTCTACAATGTTGGTGTTGAGAGACCAGGTAAGGTTCTCCGCTAGGTGAACACCAAGGAATTTGGTACTCTTGACGATCTCAACGGGAGAGCCCACTGAGACTATAGAAATGCATCCTCGAAAGGGACTTTGGTGGACCTCAGAGAACAGTACAAAATAAAAAACAAAGGTAGTTCATGACCCCTTTAAAAACCACCAATTTGCAGATTATGGATTATTATGTGTATCTGTATTCAAATGCTGTTTTCTTACATATTCATGCATTCATTTGTTTAGGTTGTTTAACATTTGTTTTAGACTTGTCAGATGGTTTATTTTACACTCATCTAAAAATTTCATTCTGAGCAACTACTTTCTTTTCTTTTTTTTATTAATTTGGTAAACTTTGGTGTGATTTAACTAGCATAGACAGGCGTTAGACATCAACAGTAGGTGGCGCGATGTTTTAAGTTTCCTTTCAACTAAAAAGCAACCAAAGGAAGCAAGCAACGCGCGGGAACAGACATCTCTCTCTCTTCAGGAATTATTAAAACAACGGAGATTTAATCAGTATAATGGAGCTACTGGTAAAAAAAAAACACCGAAGAAAAGAAGATGCCGATTAAGACGATTTAATTCTAATGCAATTGGCGGGAAAAAAGAAAACTAGTGAAGTTCATTCACTTCCTTCATGCAACAGTGGGCAGAATTTCAGCGAGAAGAGGGGTTTAGAAAGGTAAACATTTCTTTAGTGTAGTGAATGCATTTTACATTATTGTGTAGACATTGTGAGCACTTGTTAAACTTTATGCGGAACAGTAGCTTATCAGATCTCGGAAGAGAAACAAGCAGCTGGTTATAAAACGAAGTGCAAAATAAAACACTTGCTTCACGAACATTATTATTATTTTTTAATCTAGAATTGTATTGCTCAAAATAGGAATTATAGCCTAACCAATTCTAAACTGCAGTTTGCTGGGTGCAACGCGGAAGCGAGACGCATGCCGTGGTAACGATATGCCCCTTGCCAGAAATAGTTAAACGCTGTTTGATTGATTATATGTAAAGTCACCTCCGATTCCTCAGTGGAGAAAACATAGCCTATGATATTTTGTCTTTATTTGTAATAAAACATTCTATTCGTACTATTTCTAACATATAAAGATATAGTACTAGTAGTAGTAGTGCACGAGTGGTAAGCGAAAGGCGTGTGCCAACAATAACAAGGACTAGAGTGTGTGACAGCAGCTTGGAAGAATCCCGCCTGTAAGTCTCGGGTTGCCATGTACCGTGATTAAGCTAAACATCGCGCGCACACCGTAAAAATGGAAAACAGCGCATGTTTACGTATCAGTGGGGCAGAGGGGTCGGGCCAGGTAAAGACAGAAACACAGGAAAATAATGACAAACAGCTATGCCGATTAATGATGACATTTTGCAGAGTGTGACTGTCTGTATTATAAAGAACGGACATGGCAACACATATCCTACTGGCTTGAAGTCATACAGCTCCACTAAAGCGATGCTGCGTCTCAACCCGTATGAATTACATGCGCGTTGAAGTTTGAAAGTATATAACGGGAAAATGAACATACTGATCGCCACACCAAATTATAATCATGTGGAAACCAACACTGGAGGTGAGAAATGCTTTGTTTTTACTGCAGCGGCGTTTGATCTGATGGGACGCGTTGTCCATCTTTCAACCTCTTTCGTGGCTAGGCTACTTTAGACTCAGGTATTGCTCAGAACAAGTTATCATCCACTGTAAAGATTTCTAAGTTGATGGTGCAATTTCATACTATTAGATGCTAAATAACATCGCAATATTAGTTATTTGTGGAAGTTATCGACTTCGATATATGGCCCATATATGGCCCACGGAAAAACGCCAGATATGCGCCATTCATTTGAACCATGTTAGGCCTATAGCTTAGTGTGTGTGCATATTTCTTATAGAAGCTGTCAATATGTTTTATGTTAATTTCTTGTGATTATGCTCTGTTTTTGTAACTGAAGATCGGGAGCATTGTGAATTATTCGTTGGATTTTCGCTAAGTGAATTGTTGAGTAAGAATGTCAAAATGTTTTAAGTTATTATTTGTGTAGAGCTGAATAAAAAAAAAAAGCCGTATTCGTTTCTAGCCGATCGTATTTTAAAGGTTAGTGTAGGCTACATAATATTTTTCATAGAAGCTGTCAATATGTTAGTTTTTTGTGTGGCACCGCACCGCACCGTTTTTGTAAAATGTGGAGAAATAGAATTATTCGTTCTATTGCTAATTGTTAAGGGAGAATGTTATGGTTAAGTCATTATTTGTTCATGTAGAGATGAAGTTAAAAATGAAAATGTGTATGCGTTTCTAACCCAAAGCGTGCATATTTCAGGCCGCCTGTTGAATTTGTCAGTAACTATGCGAATTTATTGTATCTATAGCTCCGTTTCTGTAACTGAAGTTCTGGAGCTAAACAAATTATTCGTTGGATTTGAAACAATGGTTGTTAAATGTTTTAAGTTATCATTTGCTCGGGGTGAGCTGAATTAAAAAATAATAATAAATAAAAGGCGTAAGTGTTAAGTCAATCGTAAATGCACTCTAAAAAAAAATCTGTAAAAATCGGGCACAATGTACTGTATAATTTGAAGAAATGTTTCCGTATTTTTTATAGGTTTTTTTACCAGTAGCCCTATTTTGAATTTTGCACCATTGCATTGTGTTTTAGAGTTAACAGAAATTTCCGTAAAACTAATGGATAATGTCGTGTGTAATGATGAGCTGCCAGTACTTTTTCTGTTAGCCTATTTTACGGATTTATTTTTTACAGCGTGCAATATTTACAGAAGCCGTCAATAAGTTTTCTACAAACCCTGACCGGCGGAAAAAGAAATCGGCGCCTATATGACATGAATTGTTTGTGTCAATACACGACGACGTGATGGTTTCTGTTAAATAGAAGCGATTATAGCCTAGTTTAAGTCTAGGTTATAGTTCGATCTATTTTTAGATACGTTTATTAACAAGTGATCGCTCACAGTATCTGATCTTGCCAGTAGCCCTATTTTGAATTTTGCACCATTGCATTGTGTTTTAGAGTTAACAGAAATTTCCGTAAAACTAATGGATAATGTCGTGTGTAATGATGAGCTGCCAGTACTTTTTCTGTTAGCCTATTTTACGGATTTATTTTTTACAGCGTGCAATATTTACAGAAGCCGTCAATAAGTTTTCTACAAACCCTGACCGGCGGAAAAAGAAATCGGCGCCTATATGACATGAATTGTTTGTGTCAATACACGACGACGTGATGGTTTCTGTTAAATAGAAGCGATTATAGCCTAGTCTAAAGTCTAGGTTATAGTTCGATCTATTTTTAGATACGTTTATTAACAAGTGATCGCTCACAGTAGCTGATCTTGTCGCAGGTGGGATATTTGAGTGTCTGTGGAGGCCTCTGAGAAGAGTCTGGAGACTCCTGTGCTGCCGTGAGTCTGGTGTGTGTCTGAAAGACTGCCACTATATCATTAAGAAACACTTTATAATAGTTTTAAGTCATTAACTAACATTATATAGCCTAATGCTGAATAGATCAGTAGTTCATGAAGTATTGTATATGAAAAAGTACCATTTGAGTATTAGGCCTACATTAATACTTAATATGGAGTATAGTATAAAGTTTTGATTATTCTTTATAAACACCATAAAACCCAGTGGCAAAAAATTATAATTCTGTGTGTAATTTTACCAGAAATAAAACTTTCAGTGGAAGAAAGGACACCACTATTCAATGGTCAAAGCTCTGTCCATCCATGGTGAAGACCTCAAGATGTTTTCTTCACTGAGGCGAGGTGAGACGAGACATATTCATTGTGAATTACCCTGGTTTTTGTTTGCATGCTGAAATGTGATTGTGAATGTCCTTTTTTCCCCTTTTTGAGGAAAATGTCCTTTAAATTTAGTTTGATTTAGTTTTGTTCATTTTCCTCTGGTTAAAATGGCATATAATTTTAATAAAGAAAAATATAAATCTAAACTAAATGTAAAAATGGGTTTTAAAACAGTGCAGGCATTTAACCATTTTTTCATATTTGGACAATCTATATAAACAATCTACATGTCAAACATATACAAGATTTATCAACGTAAAATACAAATGAAATGTTTCTTTTGAAAACCTCAGCTCCTGAAAAATAGTAAGTGTTAGCTACTGCTAGTTTCTTTAGGGGGCAAATATTAATTTGATTTCATTTTTACCTTTTGTAATTACCTTATTAAATATATTTGTGGTGTTTTATTCCAAATTCTTAAATTGAACAAATTACTTCAATCACTCAGAATAGCCTGCATCAGGAACTCAGTCATTACAGGGCTGCAACATTATGACAAAAATCATTGTCGTTTATTGCTCTTGATATTGTAATAAAGATTATTAAATTTCAAATACATAAAAACATTTTATGTTCGACACGTCATATTCTGGCTACACAGACAAAACAAGCTAGAAACAGTTTTTGTGCAAATGCGCAAATATATTAGGGATCAGCTGATAGACGCGGCTCTCAACACTGTTGCCAACTCTCGGGAGACAAATAAGCAACCGCAGCTTCAAAATCAAGCCCAATATATTTTGATAATTTATTATCATCAATATTATTTATCATCAATTATTTATTACCAATAAATGAGCCCGCAACATATTAAACCGAAACTACCCTTTTATCTGAAAAGCAAAAACATAAGTTATTTTACATAAATCAGCAAACTGCAACAAAGCAGGAACAAAACTCATCTCCAATCACCTGTGAGCAGAATAGGATTGGAGAGATGGAAAAGGAGAAAAACACAAGAGCTTCAAAGGGGAGCTGTAACATAGCCACATATTTATAGCCTACTAAAATATTGGCTATTTGAACCAAATCAAGTTCAAGTTTATTTCTAAAGCACATTTAAAAACAGCTAAAAGCCCCTCGACCAAAGTGCTGTACACTGTCAATAGCACAAATACAGCAAGTAAAATATTAATAGCATAATGTCAAATACACATGACTATAACGAAATCAATCTACTAGGCCTACTTGTTTTTTGTTTTGTTTTTTTACAGCCCGTGATAATTAATACATTACAAAAACATTGTAAAAATAAAAAATTAGGCTACCTTATAAAGAAAAGAAGTCATCCCACTCCTCTACGTCTACTATCATCGCTTGGATTACAGCGTCACCCTCATTAAAGAAAAATCACGTTCAAAAAGAAGGCGCGTTCGGATCAATATTATTTATTATCAATTATTTATTACCAATAAATGAGCCCGCAACATATTAAACTTTTATCTGAAAAGCAAAAACATAAGTTATTTTACATAAATCAGCAAACTGCAACAAAGCAGGAACAAAACTCATCTCCAATCACCTGTGAGCAGAATAGGATTGGAGAGATGGAAAAGGAGAAAAACACAAGAGCTTCAAAGGGGAGCTGTAACATAGCCACATATTTATAGCCTACTAAAATATTGGCTATTTGAACCAAATCAAGTTCAAGTTTATTTCTAAAGCACATTTAAAAACAGCTAAAAGCCCCTCGACCAAAGTGCTGTACACTGTCAATAGCACAAATACAGCAAGTAAAATATTAATAGCATAATGTCAAATACACATGACTATAACGAAATCAATCTACTAGGCCTACTTGTTTTGTTTTTTTGTTTTTTACAGCCCGTGATAATTAATACATTACAAAAACATTGTAAAAATAAAAAATTAGGCTACCTTATAAAGAAAAGTCATCCCACTCCTCTACGTCTACTACTATCATCTTCTGTGATTCCTGCAGAGTAAAGATGGAGGTTGTTGATACTGATTTCATTTGAATGGTAACAGCTCTACATTTTTCTTATTATTCTAACTGAATTAATTGAAAAAATGTAAGAATTTGATGTGAAAGATGAAACATTTAATAAGGTTGGTGAAAAAAAGGAAAATTTAAAGGTGCAATAGGTGATTGTCTTCAGAATTTTTTTTTGTTATGCTGGTTGAAAGTCTCTTCACATCCCGATAGCAATCATTAAGTTAAGTGGTCTAAATGTATTTATCTGTATTTATATATTCTGTGGAAGACGTAGGACCAAGAAATGATCGTCCAATCAAAACGCTCGGTCCAAGAGTTTTAATTGGCTTTCCTACCTGCCTGTCAACGTATGTATTAGCATACCTCTGAGTCATCAGCGCGTTCACGCACGCTGTGCAGACAGAGCGAGAATGGCAGACAAACGTCAACAAGCCGATCTTCCTTCCTTGTAGTACTTTTACTAACTGTACTATAAAGTTCTCTCACCGGTGAATGATGTAGCCCGGCGGTTCCCAATTCCAGTCCTCGCGGCACCCCGCTCTGCATATTTTGCATGTCTCGCTTAGTTAACACACCCGATTCAGATAACCAGCTTGTTAGAAGTGAGCTTACGTGCATGAACTGTGTTCCGATCGATATGATCGCTACACAGTGTTCATTGCTCCCTACTCCCTGAGCAGGGGAAATCCATTGAAGTTTACTTCACTTCGGAACATTCATTCACGGATTTGCGCTGCGCAGCGTCTTCACACACAGACGAAACTTACTAGAGAAGTGTGAAGTAAATAAATACTATTTAAATTTACATCTTGCACACTTTAATGCCCTTTGTATGGAACATATACGATCGCTTCGAACTGGAATCATGGCGGAATATCCGGTGATGTCCACTTCGCAGGGCACTCGAATAGAACAAACGTCGCACGTGATAAGAGATATATGAAATGTGCAGAGCGGGTGATGTAGCCTATTGTAGTGATCTTGTCTCTGGTATTCTGGTCTGTCAGCGTATATGCGTTCAGGGGGCATGGCTTTGGACGGCGATTGCAGAGAGGGTGGGACGTTCGCTTTCAGTGCTCAGGCTAAAGTTAGCATTTTCCAAGATCTCCTATACTGCAACTTTAAGAAACAAAGTGGGAATCTGGGAAATTACATCTGTTTTGTTATATAGGCTACGGCAACTCCTTTTCAGTTAATTGTTATTTCTACCTATTTTCTAGTCACAGAGCACTTTATTTTGAGAGTTGTTTAAGTGAGAGAACATCTAACTTGGTCCAGATTGGGGGAATTGTAATGTTTAATTTATGTAAAAAAAAAAATTTTGCATAAAAGAATTTATAAATTTTTGTTTGTATAGTTATAGTTTGTTTGTCAGTTATAGGTTTTAGAAAGAAAATCTAATTTGGCAAAAATCAGTATCGGCTGGTCACACTTACAAAAGAAATCGTACATCGGAATCGCCCAAGAAAATAGCAATCGGTGCATCTCTAACGAAAATGACAGCTGAGAAAACGTCGGTTAACCCTCAGCATTACAGCGGCATTCACGCCATGTAGTAATTAGGCTACTATAATTCTGAGATGACATCGATTGTTCTCGGAGCTGTTCCACTCAGAATTATGCATTTCTGTGGCAACACTATCAACTACCATGTTCATTACAGAGGTGTTTAATTGAGAAAACACATTCACTTACACTTATTGGAGAATCGGAATATCAGTATAGTTCATGATACACAAGACCGGTGTTGTGCCGAAATCTGCACCCCTGCCAGATTATGCATCCCCTCGTTGAAATCGCTACCTGATTGCCTAATCCCTCCCCCACACCTACTCCTAAACCTACCAATACTAGGGGATGCATAATCTGGCAGGGTACAGAATTCGGCACGACACCGGCATATGCCTATCCACCTTATTTTTCCCATAAGAGCGGGCGCGGCCATTTGTAAATTTAATGTGTCTGGCTTCCGGTCCCATCCGTCTCCAGCTATTTTTAGCTGTACAAAACAGCTCGTTTTGCTGCTTGATATTGCAAACTGGTGTGTCTTACCATATTACTTTAATATATGATCTTATTTATGAACACAATGGTTTGTAGTGCAAACAGTTTTACAGTTTACTGCACTTCGTTATTCTTCTAATTATTTCCCTACGGTGGCTTATGAACCGGAAGTCTAACGCATAACCAGAAAACGGCTTACTTCCACATTGCAAAATAAGGTGGCTAGGCGAAGTAAGCAGGGAGGCAAGAAGGAGAGAGATTTAATTTTATTGGACATTCATTTAGAATTATTGCAATTATCATATATATTATGTCTATCTATCTATCTATACACAACAATGAGCCATTACATTATGACCACCTATCTAATAACCTGTAGGACCTCCTTTAGCCCACAAAACAGCAGCCATGCGGCAAGGCATTGATTCGACGAGGTGGCGATGGGTCTCCTGGAGTATCTGGTGCCATAATGTCAACAGTAGGTCCTCAAGTTCCTGTACATTGCGGGATGATGGTGATGTAGCACGAACCCACTTTGCTTTTTAAATTGGGTTCATGTCAGGTGAATTTGGAGGCCAAGGCATTAACAGAAATTCACCATTATGTTCGTTGAACAACTCCTTGACGATTCTGGCAGTGCTAAATGATGCATCATCCTGTTGGTAATGGCCATCACCAGCAAGGAACACAGTTGCCATGAATGGATGCACTTGGTCCGCAATGATGTTTAGATACCCGACAGCTGTCAGGAGTTTTGCTATTGGAATGGGTCTTGAAGTGTCCCAAGAAAACATCGCCCACAGCATAACACCGCCACCGCAACTGGCCTGTGTCCACCCAACACTGCATCCAGGTTGGTAATTCGCATATCCGTTGACGTGATGCACCAGGAATTTGTCAGACCAGGCCACTTTCTTCCAATCATCCAAGGTCCAATCTTGATGATCTTGGGCCCATTTCATGCATTGTTGATGTAGAGTTAGAATGGGGACCCAGCTCGGTTGTCGCCTACGCACTGTGGCCCTGCAGTCGCTGTGAACAATGCGTGACAATCTACGCTCCCCTCTAGCATCAGTGAGCTGCAGACAACATCCGGCTGGATGACAATTCATCATTTGGTCATCTATGCACCACTTTTGATACATACACGTTAACAACCCACAAGTTCTGAGGCGCCGTCCCATCACAATTTGTCCTTCATCACACTCTTAATAGATTGAGAGCTTTTTCCATACTGACACCGAACCCTCTACTGACGAAAGCCAGTCCTCTGGTGATATATATATACTGCTCTGTGAACTGCGCCTGCAGCACCATTCAGTTGCCAGGCGTGCTCATCTCATGTTATGAGAAAATATTTTTAGCAAGAACAGTGATCAATGATGCGCACTTACTTCGATATTGTGGCGGACACTGCTGGATTCGGTGGAATGGTCCATTGTCTGGTTTGAATAGGTCCAATGATAATAGCTTACTGTACAACCGCAGCTGCACGGAGGTGTTGATGTTGTGTGAAGGCATCTCCACAACATTATGAAAAATACCACTGTATTTGAAGGATACAACTTGAAGAAAACGCTAAGATTTGCACATTTCCTTTTTAAAATACTTTGTCAGTGACGCGCTGACAAAGTCAGACAATTGTATTTACACTGCAACAAATATAGGCCTATATTTTTCCACTAAAAATAGCTAAAAGATGTTCACCTTATCAGCAAAACTGATTCAATTTAATTTAAATTGTTTAAAACATTAATTGAAATATTATTTGGCCAGTGAAAATGAATGAGATCAACTCTATTCTAAATTATTTTTCTGAAACTATTTTAAACAGTTTTTTATGGATATTTTGATATAACAGCTGCAGTGACATCAGTGACATTTGGGGGGAAAAGCTGAAGCTGATGCTTCACTTTATAGCACTGACACCAGTCATAAGGGAGTATGTTACCCTTAAACATTGAAAAGATATTAGGATATTACAACAACATTACTCTTAGTACATCGCAAACTAATTTATTTTATTTTTTTCATGAATATGACTTAACCTGATGGAGCTCAGTCATTCAGGCAGTCTCTCTCTCTCCGTTTAGGCATGTTTTGTGCCGTTGATCGTCGTCGTCATCCTCAAAAAAAAAAAAAAACA
>NW_015656115.1:443439-446521 GCF_001515625.1 Sinocyclocheilus rhinocerous | reverse complement strand
AAAAAAAACATTTATTCATGCTTGGGTGTCGGCTGTGAATCCAGTGGAGAAAAATTCCCCACCACTAACTGCAAACTGGCAAAAGAAGAAAAGACAATCGCAACTTCGGTTTCATGCCGACTTTAAAAACACTGACTAAACAACAGGCCAAACTTCCAAAGTAATAAAACTACATTTCACAAAGAAATTAATAATGTTAACAAGACACACAAGTGTATTGCTAATGACCACTTCACTTATTTCCTATGTAGATAATCATTTTGGATGAATTGATGACCAGCCAAAATTGCAGAATTCTTGGACCTGCATTTCAAGCCAAGTTTAAAAGACTTCCCCCTCAAATCATCGGTCCAGATGTCTGACATGTCCATCACAGTGCTTTACTGACAGGGAATAGGTTTTTACTGCCAAGGTACTTCATTCCTGCCTGGCCCTACTCAGGAGACCACACTATGCACAAGCTTTTCAGAGACTGACCCTTCACTTTAAACATCTGGACACCTCACTTTTGCCAAACTGACAAAAACAGTGTACCCTTTTGGGTCAGCTTAAATGTTCAGAACAATTTTGTGAAGCTAAGCTGGTATAGGTCATTAGATCATCAGCCTGTCAACTTGAAGATAATGAAGCATCACGCCACTGTTACATTTTAGACTGGTACTATTGTTGCATGAACTCACTGAGACATCTTGCTTTGTGTTCTCTCAGGTGAGAATGAACCTCTCAAAAACCCTTATGGGGATGTTTTAAGCAATTTTTACCTGTAGGTACACATTCTCTCACTTAGAACAATCCACAATCATCAAGGTAAGAACAAATACCAATTGTGAATCTGCAAGAACTTTGTGAACTTCATGCACTTACGCAACTACGCAAATAGTAACAAGGGGTACTATTATGCTTTTTTACATCTTCAACTTCCTTTAGAGCATAATGTTGCTGTTTGTGCTTGAAAAGAAGTACCAAAGCACAAAGTCCACTCCAAAATGTGTTATTCTTTGTATCAGTAAGCACTATTTCGGAGTTTTCTTCCAGAAATGTACGTCACAACATTCCAAATTTAAAGAATTCCTGTCCATGTTAATGATAGTTAATGATTTTGACTAGTACTTAAAATGGACTGTACCACTGCTGTTACATTATTTATGCTGTTTTACTTGTTCGGCAGCCGAAATTTCGGTGCATCTATAATCATTGGCGACATCAGAAATGGATATTATATAATAGATGCTTTTTTGAACATTTTAGCAATTTAAAAATATAAAAAAAATATTTTTTTACATGGCACCCCTGCTCTGGACAGGTAACACTGATCTAGAACAACAATAGTGAGTAAAGTGATAGAATTTTGGCTGAACTGTCCCTTTAAGCAGAGGGTTGTCATTCAGGGAATGAGCATGATTGTTTACATTCTGAGAATTGAATATGTAATATAATGTAATATATGTAATATGTGGAGATAAAATTAGATACATTATTATTATTTAGATTATACACTGTTCTAACTTACTCCAAAACTCAGTAATTTCTAAAACATCAACCAAGTTTGGATATGGATAGGTGAAGTTCAGTTAATTTAAATATAGCCATCTTGGTGATGATAAAACCAACAGTTTAGGGGCCCTTTCTGCTAATATATACACACCCATATTAAAAACCAGTCCAGTGGGATTTTAGGGAAATCCCTAAAGGCCAGAAAGTTAGTTACAAACCAAATCGGTACCAACAAAGGCACTGGCAGTGATATGTCACTGTACACAACGTTACCCTTTATTTATTATTACACTCTTAAAAATAAAGGTGCTTAAAAGGTTCTTCACAGCGATGCCATAGAAGAACCATTTTTGGTTCCACAAAGAAGCATTCAGTCAAAGGTTCTTTAAAACCCTCATGAGGTGTTCGGGTCCTTTTTGCTCTGAAAAAATTATTTTTCCCGAAAATACTAGTTAATGTTATCGCATTGGACTGAAATTGTGTGACTTTGTTCACAAAGGGTATAACTACTTCTAAAAAATGTTTTGATAATTTTCATACTTTTCTGGGGGAGATTTTTCACCTTGTTACACTTGTGTTCCAGGGCAAAAATGACCCGGCCTAAAAATAAATGCTTATAAATCACTCATTATGCTATATTATCAACAAAGATTGGATTCAATCTTTTTGTCAACTTCTTTTCTTTCATTTGGGACTGGTTTTGTATTTATATTTGCTTCTGATTAATCGTAGGCCTCATTTATCTGAGAGTAGGCACCTCATTTTTTGAGTGAAAAAAGCATTATGAATAATTTTCACAATATTACATCAAAACTGAAGAAAATTTGCACTGTTTCTCACACTAGTGTGCTTTAATGTTTAATCAGGGAGTTTGTTTTGAAAGGCTTTTATTTTGTACAAAATGGCACAGTCGCACTTGTGGTGTTCCCGGTCAAAAATGTCCAGCCATTCAAAGTGAATGGGAAAGAATGAAAGTAATAGAAACTATTAGTGTTCAGGAGCATGTTGATCATGTTCACGTTCACATATGTACGTGTGCTTGCAAACATAAAGGCCTTGGACCTGTTCATGTTTGGATGCATGCATACTCACGCTAACACACACACACACACACACACACACACGAACTGGCTTCACCCTGCTTCAAAATAATCTTTCTTTAATAATCTTTCTTTCATCACACCTTCTAGACAAAATATTATGACAGTAGGTATTGAGGCTTTCATGTTCTCATGAACTGCATCCAATATCATTTCATCAATCTGATAGTAGAACTCTCTTTCTTTCTTTCTCTCTCACCCACCCCACCCCACACACACACTTATACAAACATTTTTTCATGTCACAATGGTCAGATTTGTTGTTGCATGACATTGTCTCTGTATGACTGTCGGTGTTATTTTTTTGTGACAGTATAAATATTAGTTTGTTGTTCCATGAAATGTTCTCTATATAAGAATCTTAAAGGGATAGTTCACCCAAAAATGAAAATTCTTTCATTAATTACTCACCCTCATGTCGTTCCAAATCCGTAAGACCCCCGTTCATCTTCGGAACACAAATTAAGATATTTTTGATGAATTCTGAG
>NW_015656115.1:440981-442002 GCF_001515625.1 Sinocyclocheilus rhinocerous | reverse complement strand
CATTTTTGACCAGGAACACCACAAGTGTGTCTTTGTGCCATTTTGTACAAAATAAAAGGCTTTCAAAACAGACTCCCTGATTAAACATTAAAGTACACTAGTGATAAACAGTGCAAATTTTCATCAGTTTTTATTTAATATTGTGAAAATTATTCATAAATAATGCTTTTTTCACTCAAAAAATGAGGTGCCTACTCTCAGATAAATGAGGCCTACGATTAATCAGATGCAAATATAAATACAAAACCAGTCCTAAATGAAAGAAAAGAAGTTGACAAAGATTGAATCCAATATTTGGTGATAATATAGCATAATGAGTGATTTATAAGCAATTTTTTGAGGCCGGGTCCTTTTTGCTCTGTAACATCGTAAGTGTGATAGGGTTCTGAACACAACACAAGGGTTAAAGAACCATCTCTTTCTTACCTTTTTTATAATCTGAAGAACCTTCTTTCGCCACAGAGAACCTTTTGTGAAACAAAGGATCTTCAGATTTTAAAGGTTCTTTATGGAACCATTTAGACAAAAAGGTTCTTCTAATCCATGGCATTGACATGGGTTCTCAACTCTGGCCCTCAAGAGCCACTGCTCAAACTCACCTGCTTGTAATTTTCTTGTGTTCCTGAAGACCTTGATTAAGTAGTTCAGGTGGATTTGATGAGTTTGATCAGGATCAGTTGAGAAACCCTGTCCTAAAGGTTTATAACTGGGCTGCGTTCAGCCCCGACAAAACGTTTTTTTAAACTGAAACGGTGGTGCGTTGAACACTCTGTTCTATTGACGCAAGAGTTGCAACTATGGCAGCTGAGAAGGCCATTCTTTGTGTTCTTTTTGAAGAATTCTCGGAGCCTGATGAAATCGGTATAAATACGTGTTTAATACTGCAAAATACGCTCAGTGTTACAGTCACTGCCCTTGCCCTCCAGAATAAAAGAGAACATCCCAATCAAATGAAGGGATTTGTGGAAACTGTGGTTCCTAATTATCGTCATCCAACATTTGCCTCGCCTTTCAGGATGAA
>NW_015656115.1:409117-440719 GCF_001515625.1 Sinocyclocheilus rhinocerous | reverse complement strand
CCGTTGCACACCGTTTCCAGGAAACATGTCGTTCAAACCGGAAACCGTAGCAAAATGGTGCACACCGGTTTGAGCTTGAACTTGCCCCGGGTTAATACCGCGTGATATATATATATGTTGCTGCTGATTGGGCTGACATTTTTGACACACCCACCAAACAAGAGAAAACGTACCTCAAACCCCATTGCACACCGTTTCCAGGAAACATGCCGTTCAACCCGGAAGCCGTAGCAAAATGTTGCGCACCGGTTTGAGCTTGAACGTGCCCCTGGTCTAATGAAGACCTGTGCTGACCTCATTGATTCACCAGTCCTGTTTAGAATTCATGTTTTTAGATTCATATATCGTTAGTGGTTATACTTTATCTGCACCTAAACTTAAGCTCAGTTTTGCCTTATTTTGCTTATTTATTTAGACTTTGTAAAGAAAACTGTCCTGCATATAAGCATGGTTTAAATTAGTTGTTTTACATTATGGATGTTATATATTATGAAGTTGCCAGATATTTAAGAAAATCTCAGTATCAGTGTTTTGCATCGTGTGACTTATCACACACAACCTCTGTGTTACATGCTTTGAACAAATAAAGTTTAATGATCCAAATATATTTTGCTGCATTTATTTATATTGCACTAGAGCAGGGATCCTCAAATCTGGCCCACGAGATCCACTTTCCTGCAGAGTTTAGCTCTAACCCTAATCAAACACACCTGAGCATGCTAATCAGTGTCTTCAGGATCATTAGAAAATCCCAGGTAGGGGATTTTGATCAGGGTTGGAGCTAAACTCTGCAGCGCATTGGCCCTCCAGGGCAAGATTTGAGGAACCCTGCACTAGAGGGTGTGCAGCGCAAATGCAAATAGGCATCATGATGGGGATTCTTTCAGCCTGTAGTTTTGTTTTGGTGTGGTAGCGATATTAGTAACTTAATAGTCATCATCTGGCATAGCACATTCACGTATGTAAAGCTCACAATGTGCAGAGTGAAACAACTGTGAATGTGATTTTGTTTGAATAGCAGCAGCATTCTTATACTGGAGTGACATGGTTATGTGTCACAACAATACAGCATGCATAAGTTATTGCTGGAAATTAAATATCAGATCATTATTACTGTAATTTTTTGTATATTAAAAAAATATTTTTTAATTAATTTTTACTGTAATATATATGAAATACAGAAATTCATGTGCATTTAAATTTGAATAGCCTATATAAAATTACAATAAAAGGCATTTATTGCTTTTGTGTGTAGCATTATATAATGTAATGATGTTTGTGTTACTAATGAAGAATTTAAGTATTACCTATACTTGATGAGTCTGACCACAGATAATAAATGAAAATTATGATGAGTAGGAAGAGTTGTGGATCCTCACAGCCTGGGGCCTATGAGGAATACTAGGAAGCAATTGCTTAATAAAGCTTGTGTTTTACTTGTTCACTGGTATATTCCTTTAGGAAAACATGTGCACTGTACAAGGGTTAGGAATTTACAGTAATTCATGTTTCTGATTGCAAAAATGTAATTCACATAGATTATGATAGTTATAGCTACATTTTAATTGATGCTTTTTCATTGAATATTTATTGTATTCATCATTACTGCACTTAGTTCTTAGTGTGTAGCTTTTAACTTCTCAAACAACCATGTCGGAAGATATAGCCTAGTTACATCGATGATAACGTCAAGATTCTTCAGGCTCAAACTGTGAAACAGTTGTTCCATTGTCAATACAAGATCTCGGTGCAACTCTTGATAGAAATAAATGCTGTGATGTTGCATAACGTTGTCGAAACAATGCCACAACCAAAGCACAATGTTATCAAAGCTAAAGGCAGTCCAATTACACTGTAAAAAAAATTTGAGTTCTTATGAAGCTAAACAATCAAAAACCGGCAGCCATAGACGTGTAGTGTCGCCAAGGATCACCGTTTCAGATACAAATCTTTACTGTTTTATAAGAAAAAAAGTCACTAACATCTGGGATGGCCTGAGGGTCGATAAAAACAGCAAATGTTCATTTTTGGGTGAACTATCCCTTTAAAGTGCTCCAGTTTTCAAACATTACATTTGTAATACAACTGTAAAATTCATTTTAAACATTTGTTTGATGAACTTAAAAAAAGACTAAAGTTACAAATATTAGGCTACTATTGTTCACAATGACATCTTTAAAATGAGGCAGAAGTCAGAAACAAATAAATGAACCAGGTGTTACAGTATATATAATATTCCCTGAACCCGAGTCAAGTCAGTCAAGTCACCATTATTTAAATAGCGCTTTTTACAATACAGATTGTGTCAAAGCAGCTTTACAGTATTAAACAGAAAAATCGTGTGTGGAAGGAACCAAAACTCGTTCTCCTCTGGCCTTTTTACAGTGTAGCCTAAATATTAGAGTGTGCTTTTTGGTACTTTTTTGGACCTGGCAGTGTAAAGTCGACTCCAGCACATTCCGAACACGTTCAAAGGGGTTAAGATCAGGATTCAGGACTCTGTGGTTGTCAATCTTTCGGTCGTCCGTAGCTCCCCAACCGAACCTCGTCGGAGAACGGGGCCTTTTTAGTTGCACCCAGCGTCACTGCCCCTACCGGGACCCCCCTATCGCAAAGAACAAATTTGATGCATGTAAACGTTCGGCTCGCAGCGCAGGGGATCCCCGCTTATATCTCTGAGGTGAGCTTCAAACTCGGCTCCGTCTGAACATCACCGACCAAGAGCGCAGCGACCCCCCTCTCACGGAGCTATCGCCCCCCAAAGATCCAACTTTAACCGGCTACAACTCCAGACAGAGCCTCCCACGGAGCTGATTGCTTAGACAGGGCCGAAGCAGAGCCGATCCTCCCTATACAAAATTACGCAAGCTGTGTAGGGCCCTCGAAACACCAGAGGGCCCCCTTGCTCTCGAGACCTAGATTAAAAATTTTTGTTATATTTATTTATATAGCATACTTTAGAACTTTATATTTCATATGCACGCGTACTGCAAGGAACTGTTTAATTTAGGCTACTAGGCTAACTCTTGCGATTTTCTTGGTTTTTGACCAGCGAATGACGGAGATCTGTTTTGTCTATCTGTAGTCTGAGGCAGCAAGGGAATCGCATACTTCACCAATTTACAGGTTATAACGTTTATTGTAGCTATATGGGCGCTTTTTCTTGTTGTTTTGGCCCAAACCTCATTATATAGGCCTAAACGATGAAGCGCTATGCACAGCAGGATATTTAAAACGCACAAAAGTATATTAGGCTACAACTAGATGGTAAATGCTCTCCTCTCTTCAAACACAAAACATTAGCCTTTACAGACATAGTGTTTGAGTAAAAAAAAAAAAACGTACTTTTTCAAACATCAGTTATTTATTGCATTGCGAACAAGCGGTGATCTGTCTCCAGGCGGTGCGCGGCGTGTCAGTCAGATTGGCGCAGGAGGAAGTTTCCAGCGAGGTTTCGCTGACAGTTTGAGGTGTTTAACAGTGACAAGCTCACTATGAAATTTTTCACGTGACTGGGCATGCCTCCTTGATCCAATAGTATATCTCCCTTGATCTGGAGGATAGTATACCCCGCCCCTTTCCTCTCACACACCCCTTCAGGTTTGCTAGACTGTTTGGAGCATTTTCTGCCGTCTTAAGTTCATAAAGAGTAGCTGAACAAGTTGAGCGCAACATCAAAGACTAATGATATGGAAACCAACATCAGAGGTGAGAAATATTGTTTAAAATTAAGCTGCGTTCGTAACCCGGCATCATGTTTATAAACACCGGCGCGTGCGCCACTCACCAGTCTCGCATCACTGTTTAACCTGTCCCGTTTCGTGCTTAAAGAGTCCATTCACACTGCTCCGACCGACGCAGACAGACATATTGACGGTTTTTGAGCTTTTTTCCGCCGATTGAACAAGCTGAGGGGGATGTCTGAGGCGCCCGGTGACTTCGGCGCCGGTTTGCGCAGTTGCTCGAGGGTAAGTGGCGTAAGTGGCCTAAAGACAGTTACGTTATAAACTTAAGTTATTATTCTAATGTAAGTAGCTCGGTGTTGATGCGATATATTTGGTTAATGCAAAATAACATCGAAATAGATTTAGTTTGTGGATATTAGTGAGAAACTTGAACTAGGCTACTTGTCACCGGAAATATTAAGTTATAATTCTGGGTTGGATAATAACTTCGTATTTCGCACTCCTAACAGACCTAAAGACAGACCTAACTAGTTTATAGTTAGGTCTGTCTTCAGAGATGTTTAATTACCAAAAAGTGGTCGCCTGGCTCGCCTGCGTAAAGGAGGCCAGCTATTAAGCGATGTGCATAACCTCATTGATCTCAAAAGGTCCACTAGCACCAGCACCGACAGACGCTTGAGGCATGCGGTCTTGATCGCTTGGCTGCCTCCCAACTTCTTTCAATGAAAAGTAACTAAAGCAGGCTCGAAAAGTCGCAAAAAATCGCTTGAATGACGTCTTTTAATACAGCCAAATTCAAAGTAAAACGGTTTTCATTTGTTTATTTTTCTTTTTTCTGTTGTCAGACAACTAGATGAATATGAAATAATGACTGAAACGCGGCCCATAAGACACTAAAATCCTGATTTATAATGGAGAGGTCGAATGACAAAATCATGTTTCCATCACCCTGTTTTAATGCGCATTTTGAAGTATCGCACGAGAAACGAGTGATGGAAACGCCAAATTTAGAAAATAAATCCCTTAATTCGCAAAAAAGTTTTTACGATTGCTTGATCGACTTGAAAAAAGTCATGTGACTTTGCGTTATTGGACAGCATAACCTGACTAACCTGATTTAGGTGCACAGCATCTGAAATGTGGTCATGGTCATTCTGAAGTGCCCGAGCAAAGTCTGTCGTCAAAGTATTTCTGTATAACTGCCTCCCAGAACGGTCTACCACGACTGCGTTCCCAAACAGCGGACATTCACCTCCGAAAGCAAGACCGCATTTATTGTGTTTCGTCTGCTCACGTAAAGCGCAAGTCATTTATTATACTTGAGAATTATATTCAGTGGCTTCTCTTACTTTTCTTAGTGATGTTTAGTGCCAGTTTATCAGGAAGTGACGATGTTGTTCTCTGACTCGTTGGATGGAAACACTGCTTGTTCGCAAATGTTTTATGCGATATTCCAATTTTGCGCACAAGTTAAATTCTGTAATGGCTGTGCTGTCTATATCGACTATATATTCCTACATGTAAAATGATCATTCGGGTTAGAAGATCAGTCAGATCTATTTTAACCGAAAGCCCTGCTCCTCGTTTCTTTTGGAAAAAAAGTTGCTAAAGGTGCATAAAAAGACACTAAATCTAAGTTGGCAACATTAAGCAGAAGCGGAGGGATTCCACCTACTGTAGGCTACATAGAAATATTTTGATTTGATCTTGTCGCAGGTGGGATATTTGAGTGTCTGTTAAGGCATCTGAGAAGGGTCTGGAGACTCCTGCGCTGCCGTGAGTCTGGTGTGTATCATTAAGTGCTACTTATTCATAATAAACACCATGAAACACCGTGGCAAAAAATAATTTCTGTATGTAATGTTTTACCAGAAATAAAACTTTCAGTGGAAGAAGCATCACCACTATTCAGTGGCCAAAGCTCTGTCCATCCATGGTGAAGACCAAGTTGTTTTCTTCACCGAGGTGAGAAAAATGAACTATTAATCAGTACATTTGAAAACCTAAGCTTATGAAAAATAGCATTTGTGACCCTGCACCTTCATTCTTAATTCGCATGGTTATATTTGTAGCAATAGCCAACAAAACATTGTATGGCTCAAAATTATAGATTTTTCTTTTATGCCAAAAATCATTAGGATATTAAGTAAAGATCATGTTCCAAGAAGATATTTTGTCAATTTCCTACCGTAAATATATCAAAACTTATTTTTGATTAGTAATATGCATTGCTAAAAACTTCACTTGGACAACTTTAAAGGCGATTTTCTCAATATTTAGATTTTTTTGCACCCTCAGATTCCAGATTTTCAAATAGTTGTCTCTTGGCCAAATATTGTCCTATCCTAACAAACCATACATCAATGGAAAGCTTATTTATTCAGCTTTCAGGTGATATAAAAATCTCAATAAAAAAAAAAATTGACCCTTATGACTAGTTTTGTGGTCCAGGGTCACAATAATAAATGCTACCTACTTTATGTGTGTTTTTTAAAGCAACATAATGAATTGGATTTATGGTCTCTTCAAATATAAATGTTAATAGCACGTTTATGTTGTGGCTCAAGTAGATTAATCATAAAATCTTTCTATAATTAACCTGCTGGTAAAAATGTCGAGTTTACCAGAATTCAACTCAGTGGGTCAGTCCTCAACATGTGAATGGATTATTTGAATCAATTATTTCTACATTTTCTTTTTTCTATAGTAAAAGCATTGTTAGTGTATTGTGATACAGCAGTATATTAATATTTTCATCAACAGTGAGTTCAAATGGTTTGTAGTCGTGTCGTTTTTGTCTTCATTATTGTTGAGAAAATAAAAACGTAAAAATTTTTTTGCAAGTGTAGTAATTTATAAACAATCTATAAATGTTCATCAACAGTGAGTTCAAATGGTTTGTAGTCGTGTCGTTTTTGTCTTCATTATTGTTGAGAAAATAAAAAATAAAAACGTAAAAGTGTAGTAATTTATAAACAATCTATAAATGAACTATCAATAATGTAACTAAGACATACATGCTTATTGCTCATGAGGTCTCCACATCTTTCCTGTTTATAGATGATCAACTTTGATGAATTGAGGACCAGTCAAACATCAGAATTATTGGACCAACATTTAAAGCATTTAAAAGACTGGCAAGATTGATCTACTTCCCTCAAGCTGTCTCCAAAGCAGAAGCACCGTTACTGAATTTTGCGGTCCGCACATGATGTGTAACTTTGTGCCTCATCACTACTGTCTAGTGCCTATGTATTCTCAGCAGACCAATCCAATCCTCTTTGGAGCCTTTGGCTGGTCCTATGCATTCAGACCTCAGGAAATGTCACCACCTCTTTTGCCAGCTACCAAAGACAGTGTACTGTTCCTGCATCAGGTCAAATAGTTGTATGAGCTCAAGTGCACAAAACAGACCTAATTTTGTTTAGGTCCATCTAAAGCCCTATTCGGACAGGATTAGTTTTACATGGAGAGGTAAGGTAAAGTAATTATTACAAGAGCTTCTCAGTGATTTTAGTCCCATCCGAATGTGTCATCTCAGTAATCATTATGGTCAATGTCAGTAAAGATTATGGTGACTTTCACCGAACTATTAATAATGTAACTAAGACATACATGCTTATTGCTCATGAGGTCTCCACATCTTTCCTGTTTATAGATGATCAACTTTGATGAATTGAGGACCAGTCAAACATCAGAATTATTGGACCAACATTTAAAGCATTTAAAAGACTGGCAAGATTGATCTACTTCCCTCAAGCTGTCTCCAAAGCAGAAGCACCGTTACTGAATTTTGCGGTCCGCACATGATGTGTAACTTTGTGCCTCATCACTACTGTCTAGTGCCTATGTATTCTCAGCAGACCAAACCCGTCCTCTTTGGAGCCTTTGGCTGGTCCTATGCATTCAGACCTCAGGAAATGTCACCACCTCTTTTGCCAACTACCAAAAACAGTGTACTGTTCCTGCATCAGGTCAAATAGTTATGAGCTCAAGTGCACAAAACAGACCTAACTTTGTTTAGGTCCATCTAAAACCCTATTCGGACAGGATTAGTTTTACATGGAGAGGTAAGGTAAAGTAATTACCAGAGCAGCTCAGTGATTTTAGTCCCATCCGAATGTGTCATCTCAGTAATCATTATGGTCAATGTCAGTAAAGATTATGGTGACTTTCACCTTCTGTTAAAAAGGTCCAGAAAAATGACCTCAGGTAATGCTAATCCTGTGCAAAGAGACCAGATGTAAATATGCACGCAAATATTCCATCATTTCCTGGCATGAAGCTTCTGTTAGCTTTAGGTAAGGGCCTAATACCAACAGAATCCAATCAGAACTGAATTAATTTAATTAATATATCATTTGACCAGACCTAACTAACATTATAAGCAACATATTATAAACATAGTTCACACATGAAGCTCCCACTTGTGATAGTTTTACTGAGCTTTCTTATCCCATATGAATTGGCCATTAATATTACAGATGTCTTGTGGTAAAATTACATCCATCTATTTTTAGTTGCAAATGCGAGAGAAATGCACGCACTGTGGAGCCCTGTTTACTCAATCTACTTTCGTAAAAGTAATCCTTTCCAAATAAGGCTTAAGGCAACATTACAGCTGCCCAACTTAAAGGTAATGAAGTTCTTTACCAGTAAAGTGTCCTTTAAATTTTGACAGGACTATTGTTTATTATTTTTTAAGTTTTAATGGAACTGTTACATCCGGATTTAAACATTGGGGTGGGACAAATTAGCTGTGCCTATTAAACAATACATTTGAAAACCTAAGCTCATGAAAATAGCATGTAATAAATACTTGCTACTTTGTGTGTGTGTTTTTTTTAAAGCAAGATTGTGTATTGGATGTATGGTCTCTTCAAATAAAAATAAATTAATCAAGTAAAAGTTGACCCACTGGCAAAAATGTTAAGTTTACCAGAGTTCAGCTTAGTGTGTCAGTCCTCAACATGTGAATGAATTATCTGAATAAATTATTTCTACATTTTCCTTTCTTTTTCTATAGTAAAACGTTAGTGTATTGTGAGACAGCAGCATATTAACATTTTAATCAACAGTGAGTTCAAATAGTTTGTAGGCGTGTCATTTTCATCTTTATTATTGAGAAAAAATCAATTTTATTTAGTCTGTGCAAATTGTGTAGAAATGTATAAATGATCTATAAATTAACTATTAATAATGTAACTAAGACATACATGCTTATTGCTCATGAGGTCTCCACATCTTTCCTGTTTATAGATGATCAACTTTGATGAATTGAGGACCAGTCAAACATCAGAATTATTGGACCAACATTTAAAGCATTTAAAAGACTGGCAAGATTGATCTACTTCCCTCAAGCTGTCTCCAAAGCAGAAGCACCGTTACTGAATTTTGCTGTCCGCACATGATGTGTAACTTTGTGCCTCATCACTACTGTCTAGTGCCTATGTATTCTCAGCAGACCAAACCCGTCCTCTTTGGAGCCTTTGGCTGGTCCTATGCATTCAGACCTCAGGAAATGTCACCACCTCTTTTGCCAGCTACCAAAGACAGTGTACTTTTCTTGCATCAGGTCAAATAGTTGTATGAGCTCAAGTGCACAAAACAGACCTAACTTTGTTTAGGTCCATCTAAAACCCTATTCGGACAGGATTAGTTTTACATGGAGAGGTAAGGTAAAGTAATTATTACCAGAGCTTCTCAGTGATTTTAGTCCCATCCGAATGTGTCATCTCAGTAATCATTATGGTCAATGTCAGTAAAGATTATGGTGACTTTCACCTTCTGTTAAAAAGGTCCAGAAAAATGACCTCAGGTAATGCTAATCCTGTGCAAAGAGACCAGATGTAAATATGCACATAAATATTCCATCATTCCCTGGCATGAAGCTTCTGATAGCTTTAGGTAAGGGCCTAATACCAACAGAATCCAATCAGAACTGAATTAATTTAATTAATATATTGTTCGACCAGACCTAACTAACATAAGCAACATATTGTAAATATATTATAAGAAACGTAGTATGCACAGAAAGCAATGTGGCATGAAGCCTACATGTTGACCGGGAGGTGCTTAAATCAAGTTACCCCTCCCAATTCTGGTAGTTTTACTGAGCTTTCTTATCCCGTACGAATTGGCCATTAATATTACAGACGTCTTGTGGTAAAATTACATTACTCCATCTACTCTTGTAAAAGTAATCTTGTCCACATAGGGATATAGATATATATATATTTTACTGTAATGGCAAACTTAATGCAAGTATTGTTTTTGCAAATAAAAATCCTTTAATATATGATTGCAAGTTGTTTTTGACTAAATCTGCTGTTAAACGGTGATCCGTTTAGGTTTAGTATGAAATGCTTGAATGTGTAACATATCTGGCACAGCTAATAATTGAAAGCAATGTTAAAATAAAATAAATCAGTGCCTATAATCTTCCCCGCTGCCCTAGCAGTTTGAAATTATATATTTAATATATAATTCAAAAATACTAGGCCCATGTTTTGTGTTCATAAATTCACAATTTGTGAGATCATCCTGCTAAAGAAAAACCCTGCTGAACCAGGTTTATGGTTTCTCAGTCTGACCAGTTGAAAAGTGCCCAAACCCCCCACTAAAATCAAAAGACCAGCCCAAACAGGTTGATATACACTCTTAAAAATAAAGGTGCTTCACGATGCCATAGAAGAACCTTTTTGTCTAAATGGTTCCATAAAGAACCTTTAACATCTGAAGAACCTCTGTTTCACAAAAGGTTCTTTGTGGCGAAAGAAGGTTCTTCAGATTCAACAAGGTTAGAAAGAGATGGTTCTTTAAAAGAACCTTTGACTGAATGCTTCTTTGTGGAACCAAAAATGGTTCTTCTATAACATCACTGTGAAGAACCGTTTAAGCACCTTTATTTTTAAGCTTGTACCTTAGTTTTTTTTTTTTGCATATTGATGTTACCATTTTGCAATTTATAGTAATGAACTTGATTTTTGTACACGTGTCAGTTGTCCATATGTCTTATTTTAAAAAACAAATATTGACAGCATTTTGCACCACTTCTGTAATGACTCAGCACTGTGATCAAAGCAAAAGTTGTCTTAAGCTCAAAAAAGTTTGCCTTTCTTAAACGTCATTAAACGTGTACATATTTCTCAGTGACTCATTCTGTGCAAGTTTCTAAAGTCTGACATTTTAAACCACAGCAGGAAATTTGCAGCAGCTTTTCTCTTGCTTAAAGTAGCCTACATGAGGATTAGAAGACTAGTGACTGTCATCATGGAAATCATTAACGAAGGTGAGAACTGTGTGCTTTTAATTGCAGCATCTTTTCAAACTCTTGTTATATGGGCACTTTGGCATGATGGCACATTTTCTGTCCTGCTTTCTATCTGCTATAACTTATTTATTCTCTAATTATAGCCTAATGGAGTTAACTTTACATGAGTGCTATAAACGCCCCCTTCTCCAACTCGGTCAATTCATTTTTCAATTCAGTTTATTATTATTGGCATGATTGTGTTTACATACAATATTGCCAAAGCATTATAAAACAAGTCGTGAAAGGAAAAAGCAATATACAATGTAAGTTTTACATAACAGTAAAAAACAACACATTGTGTTGTGAGTACTTAAATTGTTTTTTTTTTTAATTTTTTTTAATTTTTAATCTGGATTAGGTCACTGCTGTCCGTTTCTACCTCTACCTACCACAAAAGCGGTCTGCAGTCATGAAACCATCTCTCCGTCTCCACACAGCTACACTCTAAAAAATGCTGGGTTGTTTCAACCCAACTTTGGGTCAAATATGGACTAAACCAACCGTTGGGTTAAATTTTTACATTACATTTTTAACCCAAAAGTTGGGTTAGTCCATATTTGACCCAAAGTTGGGTTGAAACAACCCAGCATTTTTTAGAGTGTAGGATGTGTTTCTGAGGGCTTTTCAGGCTGTCTGACGTCCTCTCTCAATTCAGTTCAATTCAAAAATTGCTTTATTGGCACGACTGTAAAAAATACAATATTGCCAAAGCTTGAAATATATGTGGAGAAATATAATAACAATGAAAAGATCAAAATAATAGAAGAAAAACATTATAACAACTTAAACTTAAATAAACAGTGTAACAAATTAGAACATGTGTAAACCTTTCATACCACAGTGTTAAACATAAACACACAGGCTGAGGGTCACTGTGGTACAGTAGGGAAACACACTGAGGTCAGACATAATACACATATTACACACATTACACACATTCACCTGCTGTCTCTCAGGCTGTGGCACGTCCACACATATCTCGCAGCCATGCTGCTGTCTGTCCCTCTCCAAGTATTATCTTTATTTGTTTCTCTTCAGTCGTGGCTGTAAAGTTCTTTATAATATTTGTGAATTTGTTGATGTATATGTCTCTGATTGATTTAAATTGGTAATCTAAAACGAGAATTGCACCTCTGTCTCGATCTTTCCTGTCGGAGTATACACACCCTTTTTGCTCTCTGGGGAACCAGCTCTTTTTCCGGTCTTGATGGCTAGACTGTGCTTTCTTTCACTCGGACGTGGTTGTGGCTAGCCTTAAACCGGTCTCTGACACCCACTCTCGTTTTCTTTTTCTCTACCCAACTCCATTATCTCTGCATGGCTTTGAAGATTTTGATGATAACCATCTCGCTCGGCGGCTCAATCCCGGCGAGCCAGGTTCGTCTGTGCCGGCCTGTCTTTATGGCCAGACTGTGCTCGCGAAGTCTGTATATCGTAAATGTTTTTCCGAGTTTCCCCATCACTCACAATGCTCAGGTATTTTGCCACGGTGTCCTCTCGGTTTAGTGCTGAACAACTAATTCATTCTAATTTGTGGGTGATGTACTTGTTATTTTCGCTGTTTATGATGCATGTATATGTCCTGAAGCTGGCTGATGTCTGCAGGTGTCGTTTATCTCGGTCTCTCCTTTATAAAATTAAAGAAAAAAAGTCTCTCCCTCCTTCCCTCCCTCAATTTAAGTGTGCTTTATTGGCATGACAAAAACGGAACATTTGTATTTCCAAAGCAATGGCAGTTAGGCTGTATACAAAAAGTGTGCAATGTAAAGTACAATAACATTAGTGTTCTCTCTTTCCCCCACCATCACCCCCTCACGCATGTCCTCCCACCCACGCAGACTCGCTCTAAAATACTGCAATAGCATTTTGTACAGGATTTTGAACAGCCTTCATAGTCATTTTGTTGCCTAATTGTTAGAGACACAGACTTGCAACCTGAAGGTCATGGATTCGAGTCTCAGTACCAGCATGAAATGTAATTTCAACCTGCAGAATGAAATTTAACATTTTAAGACTAACAACACTGATTCTGTGTTCTTGTTTTTAACCAAATTCACAGTTTAATTACATGCTGTTATGGTCATTAAGACTTTTTTAAGAATTTAAACTCTGTTGAGCACACCCCAAACGTAGTCCAATCTCAAGCGAAATTTGTTTCCATTTTTTAAGTAGAGTTGACTGGGAGGGAGAGAGCAGAATATTTCAAAAGTCCAAAAATAAGGTCCACCCTAATATAATATATATATATGTGGTTTTGTAGGCAAACATCAATGTCTTGAATTTTATGCAAGCAGCTATTGGTAGCCGGTGCAAATTGATAAACAGAGGTGTGATGTGCATTCTTTTTGGCTCATTAATTATTCTTGCTGCTGGATTAATTGTAAAGGTTTGATAGAACTGAGTTGAGTGTCATCAGCATAGCAGTGATATGAAAAGCCATGTTTCTGAATGACAGAACCTTGAATGTATACATTCATAGGCTATATCTATATATATCTTGGTTGTTTTATATTATGGATTTAATATGTTATGAAGTTGCTAAATGTTAGCTAAATGCTAAGGAAATATCAGTATAAGTGTCTAAAAAGACATGAATACAATACTGTGATATTCACAAGGGAACTGGCTGTGGCCTATATTGTGGTGTTTTTTGTTTTTTTTTTGTCTACAAGTGTTTGTTTCATGGTGCTTCATGTGGCTGTTATCACACACAGCCTCAATATGTAAATAAAGTTTGATGATCAGACTCCATTTTGCTGCATTTATGTATTGCACTAGAGGGCGTGCAGTGCAAATCCAAATGAGCATCAAGTCTTTTAACAGGCTTGTCTCAGGGTTACAGGGGTGTGATTAGAAAAAAAAAACTAAAACAAAAAACCAGGGACGTGCACAGACTTTTTGAGGGGCAGGGGCTCAAGTGGAAAAAAGGGCACTTCTCATATTTATTTTTTTTTTTTTTCCTAAACAAAATGTTAAATATATTAACACAACTATGACTTACCAATTTATTTTAATTCCCCCACACTCACAGTTGTTTTATGTTGTTTCATTTTTCAACAGATGTCTACAAAATAATCAGTTCAATAATAATTCAGTTCAATGTTGTTATAATTACACTTACTGTAACATGCACGCACACACACACACAAACTGATGGTGACAAGAACTTTGTTTCACATTTGAGGGAGGGCTGTTAAGATCTATCAGCATTCAACATACTAATAGAATGGATAGTTATTAGATGAGGAGCCTGAACTATGAACTATGCTTTAGTTATTTTGTTTATCCTATTAATCTGCAATGCCTTGTGTCAAATGTATGCAAATCAGCGCATTTTAATTACTTAACGCCTGATTTGCATATCAGTGTGGCGATTCTGAAGACGACAGGGACATGCAGAGAGTTCCTCAGGGGCAGGGGTTCAAAAAAAAGAACAGCATTTATTTAAAATATAACTTTTGTAACAATATACACTACTGTTCAAAAGCTTGAGGTCAGTAATATTATTATTTTTTTTTATAAAGAAATGAGTTTTTATTCAGCAAGGATTTGTTTAATTGATAGAAACAGTGATAGTAAAGATTGATATTGTTAGAAAACACCTATTTTGAATAAATGCTGTTCTAATTAACTTTTCATTTATCAATGAACCCCAAAAAAAGTATCAGGTTACAAAAAAAAAATAAAATAAAATTAAGCAGCACAACTCTTTCCAACTTTGATAATAAATCAGCTTATTAGAAGGATTTCTGAAGGATCATGTGACACTGAAGACTGGAGTAATGATGCTGAAAATTCAGCTTTGCATCACAGAAATAAATGATATTTTAAAGTATATTAAAATAGAAAAACATTATTTTAAATGGAGTACAATTTAATTATTTCTTTAAATACAGTTTTGTGTTTTTGATAAAATAAATGCAGGCTTGATGAGCTTAAAACACTTTCCTAATGCTGCATAATTATCAAATATTTTAATATTAAAGTCCTTTCACGTCACCATTTCGCCAGCCTACATTTCACACAATAGGCCTGTAGGTGGCACTTGGGCTTCATTATTTATGATAGTTTCATGAAATAGTAAACGTGTACCATACATAAATATAAGGGAATTGAATACTAATTACCATTATTTCGACTTTTTGCGCTGCACGGTTTTGTGCAGTGCTTTTGTAGTCATTTAGCATCCATTTTCTCAGCGATGTTTGATTTATAAAATGAGACAAACCGCCGATCCAGAATGATCCACAAATGTAACCAGCCTACACTTCACATAATAGGCCTGTAGGTGGCACTTGGGCTTCATTATTTATGATAGTTTCATGAAATAGTAAACGTGTACCATACATAAATATAAGGGAATTGAATACTAATTACCATTATTTCGACTTTTTGCGCTGCACGGTTTTGTGCAGTGCTTTTGTAGTCATTTAGCATCCATTTTCTCAGCGATGTTTGGTTTATAAAATGAGACAAACCGCCGATCCAGAAATGTAAGCTCGTCTGTCCATGTAATTTTCAACTGATTTATGAACAAGAACGGAAAATTACGCTCCACTTCTCATTATTGTCCAATGAAAGTTGAACTTCTTGTGCCAGATCATGATTGGTTGGTGTATTATGCATGACAAACGGGCAATGATGAATTATGTAATATTCTAAAATAATTAAATCGACACACTAGCTTTGATTATTGATGAAAAAAAAGTTTAAAATATTGTTTAGTTTATTTTTTCCTTCCGGCGTCCCACTCGCTGAAAGAAGGTTTCCGAACAGACTGTGGAATATCAGTCAAGCAATGAGCAAAACGCACGCAACCATAGCAACGCCTCAGATTGACGGATATGTAAAAAATAAACAGGAATTTTCCGACTTTTGAGCGATTCATTACCGTTTCGTAGACATTGTCATGTTAATTATAATTGAAAAGCGTTTTATTTTATTTACCACAATATCATTGCTATTTGTCTGAGAGGGGCACTTTTGAATAATTTTGAAAAAGGGCAGGGGCTTGAGCCCCCCCCCTTCTGCACGTGCCTGCAAAAAACAAAAGAATGCACAATGTAAATAAGTTCAGACCGCTTATTTGCACACCGATATGGCTGACAGCTGTTAATGCGCAAACAACGTTTTACATTGACTAACCGTAGTATAAAGTTTTCATTCAATCGGAAAGCACAAATCTAGCCTATGAGGGTGTGCAGCGCAAATGAGCATCATGACAAAAGAGGATGTGGTGGTTACACGATGGTTACCACTGGTTACATTTCATTCAGCCTTTAGTTTCGTTTTTGTGTGGAGGTAATCTATTAGCAATATTCGTAACTCAATAGTCATCATCTGACATAGCATGTACACCCACATATGTAAAGCTCATGTGCAGAGTGAAACAACTGTGACTGATGGGACTGTTTGGAATCACAGCAGCATTCTTTTACTGGAGTGACAAACGTTACATGTCACACATAAGAAGAATTTCCTGTATTACCTATAAGAATGTATTACCTTCTTGATGAAGGTCTGACCATATAGATAATGAAAATAATGATGCAGGAAGTGTTACTGTGGATCTTCACGGCCTTTATTCATTGTATTCACTGCACTTAGTTCTTAGTGTGTCGCTTTTAACTTCTCAAACAACCATGTCGGAAGACGTAGCCTACTTATATTCCAGGATGATAACGTCAAGATTCATCAGGCTCAAACTGTGAAACAGTAGTTCAGTGAACATAAGGAATCATTTTCATGTATGAAATGGTCACCACAGTTTTCTGAGCTTAACCCTATTGAAAGTCTTTGTGCTGGATTAGACTTTATAGTTCAACTCTCCCATTGTCAATGCAAGATCTCAGTGCAACTCTTGATAGAAATAAATGCTGTGATGTTGCATAACGTTGTCGAAACAATGCCACAACCAAAGCACAATGTTATCAAAGCTAAAGGCAGTCCAATTAAATATTAGAGTGTGCAACCTTTTTGGACAGGCAGTGTAAAGTGGACTCCAGCACATCCCAAAGACTTTCAATGAGGTTAAAGGGGTCATATGATGTTGCTAAAAAGAACATTATTTTGTGTAGGCTATTTGGTGTAATGAAATGTGTTTATGCGGTTTAAAGTTCAAAAAACACATTATTTTCCACATACTGTACATTATTGTTTCTCCTCTATGCCCCGCCTTTCTGAAATGCGTAGATTTTTACAAAAAGCTCATCGTGCATCGCGCCGCGTAAACATAGAACCATGTCTGCATTTGTGATCGGAGAAATGACAAACAACAAGCACTACTCTACACTGCTCAAAACTCGCGTTTGAATCATCAGTGGCAAATTCTTTAAATATGAAAACGTACTTACTGTACAGACTGAGAGTCAGAACAGCCGGCATTGTGGTCTACTCTTCCAGGATCAGGAAACAGTCCTCCATAATATGCGCTGCACACATCTGAATATTTGGGTTGAACCGTTCCGGAAAAGTGTTGTAAATACAACTTAACCACTGATTTCTAGTCGTATCCTCTTTTGGAAGGCCAAACAAAGTATTTTCGCTTTCACAACGAAACACACAGCGTCTCTACGACATGGCGGCGGCGGCAACAATACTACAGCGAGAATAAAAGTTACGCCTTCTTTCTTTGCGTGAACATTTAGGCAGCGTCATGCAAATCTTCCCACATAGTGACGTAGGTATGTGGGGGCGTGTTAGAACGAGCCGTTTTAGGTAGGCGTGGTTGACTTTTATAAAGAATATCTCTTTGGATTTGAGACTTCAGTCTTTGCAACTTTACAGATCTTCCAAGAGCTTGTAACACTCCAAGGAGAAAGGAAAAATTTAAATCACATCATATGACCCCTTTAAAATGTTATTTTAAAAATAAATTATTATAATTTTTTTAAATTCAAGTTTAATGTAAAGTTTATTTAATTATTATTATTTTATTACTTTTTTTATTTCTAATCCATTTTGGGTAAAACGTTTGGGAATACTAAAATGATTATTGATAATTATCTTGCTGTATGTATGTCGTTTTCTTTACGTTTTCTGACTAAAAGCAACCAAAAAGTCATTTTAAAGTGGTTAAGCAAATTATAATAATCGGCAGGAATCTCAGACCAATACAATTAGTGTGCCTCCTCTATTTTAAAACCCACGAGCCGCCACTGCTTGTAACACTCCAAAGAGAAAGGAAAATTTGAAATTGCATCATATGACCCCTTTAAGTTCAGGATTCTGTTGCACTCAGCCGTTACACCCTCTATCACACAGCACAAGCGATGCAGGTAAACGTTCCTATGCGCTGTGCTGGTACGGCTCACAGGGGATTCCCGCTTATGCTATATCTCTGTTAGGTGAACTTCAAACTCGGCTCCGTCTGAACATCACTGACCACGAGCTCCGCGACCCCCCTCTCACGGAGCTATCGCCCCCCAAAGATCCAACTTTAACCGGCTACAACTCCAGACAGAGCCTCGTACGGGGCTGGCTGCCTTGGGACAGAGTCGATGAGACCTACTTTAAACATTTTTAAAAGCATATTTATTCATTGGCATATTTTATAACGTTATATTTCATATGTGCGTATATGTTATGTAAGATTAATTAAACTCTATGCAAGAAACGCGTTTTATTTACTAACGCCTGTGAGGAGACCACACCCCCTTTGCGAGGTTTTAGTTTGCTAGACTGACTGACTGTCACTTTGGGAACTTTTCTGCTGCCTTTATAAAGAACACCTGAACAAGTTGATCGCAACATCAAAGACTAATGATATGGAAACCAATATCAGAGGTGAGAAATATTGTTTAAACTTAAGCTGCGTTCGTTACCCGGCATCATGCTTATAAACACCGGCGTGTCACGTGTGTGCCACTCACTCACCAGTCTCGCATCACTGTTTAACCTGTCCCGTTTCGTGCTTAAAGAGTCAATTCACACTGCTCCGACAGACGCAGACAGACATTCTGTCGAGTTTTAAGGTAAGTAATCTTGAAAACGCTGAATTGGAATGTTGAAAAGTGACGTCGGTCGCTGTTGGTGGGATGTAAATTTGCCTTAAAGACAGCTACGTTAATACTCGGGTTCAGTTATTATTCCACTGTAACTAGCTCGGTGTTGATGTGGTTTTAAATGAGTTAATGCAGAATAACAGTTTTCAATAGAACTTTATTGACATTAGCGAACAACTTGAGCTACGTGTAATCGAAAATACGGAATTTATATCCAGGTTAATTGGTCAACAAAAAGTGATCGCCTGTGTAACGGAGGCCATCGAGTAAGCGATGTGCATAACCTCACATACAGTATCTCCATCTCCAGAGGTACTAGCACCAGCACCGACGGACGCTAGAGGAACTGCATGCAGTCTTTATCGCGCCTGCCTCCCATTCTGAAGTCAGGTCAGGGCAGGTCACTGCAGTGTTGCCATATTGGAAATATTCAAGTATCGTACCAGGAGCTCACAATTATCGTATTTGGAAGAAAATGATCGTACACAAGTCAAACGTGTCACATAATTATGAAATTATGTGATTTTTTCACACATTATGTGATTTTTTTCCCCATTATTGATCGTACATCGTACAGAGGTCAAAATGATCGTACAAATATGATAATTATTGTACGTCTGGCAACACTGAGGGCTGGGTAACTTCGGTCCTGGAGGGCCACTGTCCTGCAGAATTTAGCTCCAACACTAATAAAATACACCTGAACAAGCTAATCAATGTCTTCAAGATCACTAGAAAGCTACAGGCAGGTGTGTTTGAGTGGGGTTGGTGTTAAACTCTGCAGGACAGTGGCCCTCCAGGACTGAAGTTGCCCAGCCCTGCTCTAGGGGTTCCACCTACATAAGAAAAATCAAGATATTTCTATCGCAGGTGGGATATTTGAGTGTCTGTGGAGGCCTCTGAGAAGAGTCTGGAGACTCCTGTGCTGCCGTGAGCCTGATGAGTCTGGTGTGTATCTGAAAGACTGCCACCACAATATCGTTAAGCAGCACTTTATAATAATTTGAAGTCATTAACTAATATTATATTGTCTAATGCTGAATAGATCCGTAGTTCATGAGCATGCAAATAAGAATTATGTAAAAATAAGAGTATTTCTATGAATAGTACATTAATATATGTACTGTAGTGTAGTATAGTATAAAGGGTTACTTATTCACCATGGGTGATATGGGGGGGGGATGATAAACATTGTCGCAAAAAAAAAAAAACTTCTGTGTGTGTAATGTTTTATCAGAAATAAAACTTTCAGTGGAAGAAACATCACCACTAGTCCAAAGCTCCGTCCATCCGTGGTGAAGACCGAGTTGTTTTCTTCACTGAGGTGAGACAAATTAGCTGTGCCTATTAAACAGTACATTTGAAAACCTAAGCTCATGAAAATAGCATGTAATAAATACTTGCTACTTTGTGTGTGTGTTTTTTTTAAAGCAAGATTGTGTATTGGATGTATGGTCTCTTCAAATAAAAATAAATTAATCAAGTAAAAGTTGACCCACTGGCAAAAATGTTAAGTTTACCAGAGTTCAGCTTAGTGTGTCAGTCCTCAACATGTGAATGAATTATCTGAATAAATTATTTCTACATTTTCCTTTCTTTTTCTATAGTAAAACGTTAGTGTATTGTGAGACAGCAGCATATTAACATTTTAATCAACAGTGAGTTCAAATAGTTTGTAGGCGTGTCATTTTCATCTTTATTATTGAGAAAAAATCAATTTTATTTAGTCTGTGCAAATTGTGTAGAAATGTATAAATGATCTATAAATTAACTATTAATAATGTAACTAAGACATACATGCTTATTGCTCATGAGGTCTCCACATCTTTCCTGTTTATAGATGATCAACTTTGATGAATTGAGGACCAGTCAAACATCAGAATTATTGGACCAACATTTAAAGCATTTAAAAGACTGGCAAGATTGATCTACTTCCCTCAAGCTGTCTCCAAAGCAGAAGCACCGTTACTGAATTTTGCTGTCCGCACATGATGTGTAACTTTGTGCCTCATCACTACTGTCTAGTGCCTATGTATTCTCAGCAGACCAAACCCGTCCTCTTTGGAGCCTTTGGCTGGTCCTATGCATTCAGACCTCAGGAAATGTCACCACCTCTTTTGCCAGCTACCAAAGACAGTGTACTTTTCTTGCATCAGGTCAAATAGTTGTATGAGCTCAAGTGCACAAAACAGACCTAACTTTGTTTAGGTCCATCTAAAACCCTATTCGGACAGGATTAGTTTTACATGGAGAGGTAAGGTAAAGTAATTACCAGAGCAGCTCAGTGATTTTAGTCCCATCCGAATGTGTCATCTCAGTAATCATTATGGTCAATGTCAGTAAAGATTATGGTGACTTTCACCTTCTGTTAAAAAGGTCCAGAAAAATGACCTCAGGTAATGCTAATCCTGTGCAAAGAGACCAGATGTAAATATGCACGCAAATATTCCATCATTTCCTGGCATGAAGCTTCTGTTAGCTTTAGGTAAGGGCCTAATACCAACAGAATCCAATCAGAACTGAATTAATTTAATTAATATATCATTTGACCAGACCTAACTAACATTATAAGCAACATATTATAAACATAGTTCACACATGAAGCTCCCACTTGTGATAGTTTTACTGAGCTTTCTTATCCCATATGAATTGGCCATTAATATTACAGATGTCTTGTGGTAAAATTACATCCATCTATTTTTAGTTGCAAATGCGAGAGAAATGCACGCACTGTGGAGCCCTGTTTACTCAATCTACTTTCGTAAAAGTAATCCTTTCCAAATAAGGCTTAAGGCAACATTACAGCTGCCCAACTTAAAGGTAATGAAGTTCTTTACCAGTAAAGTGTCCTTTAAATTTTGACAGGACTATTGTTTATTATTTTTTAAGTTTTAATGGAACTGTTACATCCGGATTTAAACATTTCCAGCTCCTTTATTAAAAGCACTTTCCAGACCCCTTCGGACTTACTATTTAAATCAAAAGTCTTAAATAGTCATAAATAAGTTCAAATGTCTTGCCTTGTGTTTTTGGAGATGCAAAAAAGATGCAATTGTGTGAAGCACAAAAGATGATGATTTAAAGAATGTTAGTAACCAAACTGTTTTGGTTACCACTGACCATTAAGAAAAAAAAGGTTACACAGAAGGCATTAAGTCAAAGGTTTGAAACAACATAAGGGGGTGTAAAGTGACAGAATTTTGGGTGAACTGTCCCTTTAAGCAGAGGGTTGTCAATCAGGGCATGACAGTTTAAGTTCTCAGGGTTGAAAATGTTATGTGCAGATAAAATTAGGTGCATCACATTATCATTGTATAGATGATGCACTGCTCTACTTTACTCTGAAACTCTAAAATATCAAACAAGATTGCATATGAATAGGTAAAGACTTCAATTCATTTAAATAAGACCAGAATTGTCTATTTTATCAAGAGGCAATGATAAAACCAACAGTTTAGGGGCCCTTTAATAATATACACACACCTAAAAACCTGTCCGGTTGGATTTTAAGGAAATCCCTAAATGCCTGAAATTCTTGGAAGTGTGAGATTTCTTTTGGGTGTTCAAACAAACATTTTCTTACTGTTAACAGAGTATAGTTGGTACTAAGGAAGTGCCTACACTGGAAGTTAGTGAGGCTTTATTTATTATTAATTCTTGTGGATTTCTTAACTGGAGGCTTGCTTTAAGAGGACACTGGTTGTTTTCTTTGATTCAGCCCCAAAATGTGACAGGCACAATAACGCTGTTGTGAAACTTGCCTTCATAATAGGAAAAGTGACTGACTGAAATCTGTCCTCTCACTTTGTCATCTGGTGAAAGCCTGTGCTAAACAATCTCATCTGCAGCTAGCCCAGACTGGTGCTAGTCCTGAAGCAGGGTTTCTCAACTCTGGCCCTCGATCAATCACTGATCAGACTCACCAGCCTGTCATTTTCTAGTAATCCTGAAGACCTTGATTAAGTAGTTCAGGTGCATTTGATGAGTTGAGAAACTAAAGGTTCTTGACTGGGCTAGCTGGCCTCATTGGTTCGCCTTCTCATTTTGAAATTCACCATGTTTTTAGTTGTATATATTGTTGGAGCTTATCCTTTACTTGCACTTAAACTTGAGCTCAATTGTGCCCTTTTTTGCTTTGCTTTTTTGTGAAGAAAACTATTTTTTTCTACAAGTGTTTGTCTCATGATGCATCATGTGGCTGTTATCGCACACCGCCTCAATATGTTAAATGCTTTGCACGAAGTTAAATGATCCAAATCAATTTAGCTGCATTCATGTATAGAGGGTGTGCAGCACAAATGCAAACGTTGTTTCACTATTAAGAGATAAGTAACAGTACCTAGAGTTGTGGTCAAGTTCACATACACCTTGGCCTTGCAGAATCTGCAAAATATTAAATCGAACAAAATAAGAAACATCATAAAAAAAATTTTTTTATTCCATACTGTCCTGAACAAGCTATTTTACATTTTTACATACTTGTTACACTTGAGTGTTACAAATTTTTTTTTAAATAGCTTAGACACTAAAAGTGATACTTGAGGCCCACTTAGTGGAACCATTCACTCATATACCTAATATTTTGACCAAGTCTGCAAAACTATAGGCACATTACATACTTTAAAGTCAGTTTGATACTGTAAAAAACTTTTTGCAAAACTAAACGGTTCTCAATATTACACACATCATTTGAAACTAACAGCTCTTTTAATTTGGGAAACTGCCATTTTAATGTCACACTCATTTACTGGGTATGAAAATGAGTATGAAAATACTCATACATCACTTGTTCACATAGTAGTCAAAACTGTTTTTTTTTTTTTTTGAAAGAAATTATTTTTACCCCCTTGTATTTCTGTTTACATTGTATCTATATTGTACAAAAGCACTTTTGTAAATAAAGCTGACTTGGCTTATATACATATTCGGTGGGTGTGATGGAGATATATATATATATATATACACATACACACACATACATATACACACACACACTTCATGACTTACGAATTTTTCAGTTATGCAACTGAACCGAATCAATTCTGAACTGACTTGAGCTGTAGAATGACACTATTGACTTGTTAGAGCTGCTTCACAGCAGAATGTGAATTTGATATTGTGAAGCTGCTGTGAAAATGTATACAGTATAAAGCAATTTACAAGTTGACTTTCTGACTTGGCATCCATCCAGCCAGCCACACAGCCAGGCATCAAGTGATTTTTTTTAATGTTTAAGGACTCATGCTTCTCGGATCTGAACAAATCTGGAAAAAAAGAAAAAAGGTTTGTTCTTTAGGAAGTTATAATATGAGGCTATACTGTTAGCATGATGTTAGCTCTAAACTGCTGGATAATACTAGAGGGTGTGCAGCACAAATGCAAACGTTGTTTCACTATTAAGAGATAAGTAACAGTACCTAGAGTTGTGGTCAAGTTCACATACACCTTGGCCTTGCAGAATCTGCAAAATATTAAATCGAACAAAATAAGAAACATCATAAAAAAAATTTTTTTATTCCATACTGTCCTGAACAAGCTATTTTACATTTTTACATACTTGTTACACTTGAGTGTTACAAATTTTTTTTTAAATAGCTTAGACACTAAAAGTGATACTTGAGGCCCACTTAGTGGAACCATTCACTCATATACCTAATATTTTGACCAAGTCTGCAAAACTATAGGCACATTACATACTTTAAAGTCAGTTTGATACTGTAAAAAACTTTTTGCAAAACTAAACGGTTCTCAATATTACACACATCATTTGAAACTAACAGCTCTTTTAATTTGGGAAACTGCCATTTTAATGTCACACTCATTTACTGGGTATGAAAATGAGTATGAAAATACTCATACATCACTTGTTCACATAGTAGTCAAAACTGTTTTTTTTTTTTTTTGAAAGAAATTATTTTTACCCCCTTGTATTTCTGTTTACATTGTATCTATATTGTACAAAAGCACTTTTGTAAATAAAGCTGACTTGGCTTATATACATATTCGGTGGGTGTGATGGAGATATATATATATATATATACACATACACACACATACATATACACACACACACTTCATGACTTACGAATTTTTCAGTTATGCAACTGAACCGAATCAATTCTGAACTGACTTGAGCTGTAGAATGACACTATTGACTTGTTAGAGCTGCTTCACAGCAGAATGTGAATTTGATATTGTGAAGCTGCTGTGAAAATGTATACAGTATAAAGCAATTTACAAGTTGACTTTCTGACTTGGCATCCATCCAGCCAGCCACACAGCCAGGCATCAAGTGATTTTTTTTAATGTTTAAGGACTCATGCTTCTCGGATCTGAACAAATCTGGAAAAAAAGAAAAAAGGTTTGTTCTTTAGGAAGTTATAATATGAGGCTATACTGTTAGCATGATGTTAGCTCTAAACTGCTGGATAATACAAGTTTGTTAAAATGGTAGGAGTGGGGTAATTTGAGCCAAAGGTCTTGGGGTAAGTTGAGCTAGTGGCTCACCCTGTCAGGATACAGACCAAAGAGGGCACAGGTAAGTAACTCACTGTACATTTATTCCACTAAAGGAGTGCAGCAAAACACAGGCAAGTTCAAAAGGCAATAATCATAACTAAACGGAGGAAGATATAACTGAACGTCTCGGATTACTTTTCAGGAACGGAATAGGATGAAGCCAGGGGCAAACGAAAACCAACTAAGATAAGGTCACAGCTTCGATGAGCAGATGGTTTCACTTATCTTGATGATAAGGTCTCTTTTCTCTTTTCCAGGTTCGTGGAGTTAAGGACAGACAGGCAGAGCGGAAGTAGGGCAGGTGAGTAGACAGGTATCCACAGAATCCTAATCCTTCAAAGGGTTAGAAGGCTGGTGAAGAAATGGGCTGGAGGACTAAAGACAGCTGTCCCTGGGGGGAAACTATAGCCGAGACCAGCCAATGAAGGAGAGAATAGTGACTGCTTTAGTGAGGGGAGGAGGTGATCGCTGACAGGTGTGCTGATTGAGAAGTAGTTGCAGGTGTGGATCAAGGGGAATGCTGGGAAATTGAGTTCTGGGCTGGTGACTGAACTGGTGAACTTGTGACACACCCCTTATTATGATTATGAAGTATATATTATCTTATTGTATTTTTACATTATATTTCATTAATTTTAGACCAAACGTTTTTTATTTTGTTCTTTCTCTTCCTTTGATATAGCATGAGGTGAAAATTTTCTACTTCAGCATAATCAGTGGCACAGTTTAACTCCATGTGGCTCAACTTACCCTCTCCCTAGGCTCAGTTTACCCCTCACGGGGGACAAGTTGAGCCAAGAGACCACTTTAGTTTTTTTTTTTTTTTTTTTGGAAAGCCATATTTTGAAAGCAGTTTATTTTAGATCCAAAGTGATTATTCTCAAGGATGCACCACATCAACACGGTGTAAGTAAAAACTGGCTCAACTCACGCCACGCTACGCTCAACCTGTGCATGAATATTTTAAGAACACAAATCACGATTCATCAATAAGTTCATGTTTATAATTTTTACAAATTTACTAAACAATTTGCACCATCTGAAACCACTCATCTTGCCTTGGTTACTATCAGATGAGTCTCTCTGATACTCTCAGAGGTTCAGAACAACATCACGGGGAGTAAAGTGATGGAATTATGGTTGAATCGTCCTTTGGCCTTGAAGCAGAGGGTTGACACTCCGAAAGGTTCTTGACTGGTCTAATGAAGACCTGTGCTGGCCTCAATGATTCACCAGTCCTGTTTAGAATTCACCATATTTTTAGATTTATATATTGTTAATGGTTATCCTTTGTCAGTTGTCCCTTATTTTGCTTATGTTGTATTGATTTTGTAAAGAAAACTAACATAATCACTGTTATAGTTTAACATTATGGATGTAATCTCCTATGAAGTTGCCAAATATTTAATGAAATATGAGTATGTTTAACAGATCCAAAAGATGCATGTATGTATGAAGTTGGCTATATGGCATATATTATTGTCTCATAGCGCATTATGTTGCTGTTATCACACAAGGCCTCAATGTGCTATATGTTCTGAACTAAAAAAAAGTTAAATGATCCAAATCCATTTGGCTGCTTATAATGATTTATATTGCACTAGAGGGCGTGCAGTGCATAAATGAGGATTATGTCTTAAGCATGCAAAATGGAAAGTTTTTACACGCTTGGTGCAGTTGGAACTCTTGCGTATAATGCAGTAGTGTATATACTAAATGAGAGAGAATATAAGCACGTTTTTATTCGATGTATTAGTGTATATACAGTAATTCAATAAGAGGGAACCTATACATCATACATTTTTATTCCATGCTGTCCTGAATAAGCTATTTTACATAACAGATGTTTAGTCCACAAGAAAAAATAGTTCATGAATTTACTTAAATTATACCGTTCAAAAGCTTACATTTTGATTCTTAATACTTGAAAATGTTTTCACATCAGTTCTTAATGCATTGTGTCACTGCTGGATACAGAGTTCAAATATCCAGGAGATTCTGGTAAACCAAAGACTGTGCAGGACCTCAGATTTTTCAAAACAGTGAATAATTTAGGACAAACGAGAAACTTGTGAACAACTAACACGAAACATAAAAACAGTCATGGAACATCAGACAGTCTTTTTTCCCCTTTTTTAAATTTTTTTTTAAATAAACTACTATTTTGTGAAGTATATTAAAAAAAAAATGTAATGTGAAATAGGGCTGTGCTAAATAAAATTAAAAAATAAATAAATAAAATAAATAAATAAATGCAATTTGTATGATATCTCTTTAGATTTTGCAGATAGATTTTACAAGGTGAATGTAAACTTATGACTACAATGTACTTTCAGTGATTACTTATTTTTGTATTATAATAACCGTTAACAGATTTTCAAATAGGCCTATCCTTAATTTTATTGAATATATTTTAACATATCCCTCAACATAAACTATATACAGTTTGGGATTACAAAATCTCAGAGAGACATGCATCAGCTGCAGCCTGCAGACATAAACCACATTCTGACATCTGCAAAATCAAAATTAGTGTAATGAATGACACTATCATTTTCAAATTTTAGCATTGATATGATTAAAATTTTAGCAAGTTCAGCTCTTTCATGGATGCTGTCTTTGTAAAGTTTGTAATTTAAATATGTCACACATTTTGAAAAGCAGTTCGTTAAATATTAAGTAGGCCTAATTCAGCTCTTAAAACCCCACCAGTTTGCAAACTATGGATGTGTTGCCTATTTGTATTCACATGCTGTTTTCCTACAGATTAAGGCGTCCATTTATGGTTGTTTAACATTTATTCTAGACTTATATCAGATTTGGTTTATTTTATACTCATATTACTTTTCATTCGATAAACATAGGCTACTAGTGGTCCTTTACCTCGTGGTGGCGATGCTGTTCCCTTTTAACTGAAAAGCAACCAAAGAAGAAGCAACGCGCGGGAAGAGTCGTTTCTCAGCAACGACCAACGTGTTCATCTCTCTCTTCAGGAATTATTAAAACAACGGATATTTAATCAAGTATAATTGAGCTACTGGTAAAAACACCGACGAAAAGAAGATGCCGATTAAGGCGATTTAATCGGAGGCGATTTGGCAGGAAAAAAAAGAAAAATAGTGAAGTTCATTCATTTCCTTCATGCAACAGTGGGCGGAATTTAAGTGTGAAGGGGGATTTTGAAAGGTAAGCTTTTCTTTAGTGTAGTGAATGTGTTTTCCATTATTGTGTTTATGAAGTTAAAAAGACATAAAAGACAATTTATTAAAAAGACAAATTTTTAATCAAGAATTTCATTGATCAAAATAGAAAATACGAATAAAAAAACAATTATAAACTGCAATTTGCAGCAGATTTTTTTGCCGCCTGTACAGTACGTTACTGGGTGTAAATTATTGCGGAAGCGTGCTGCTTTATGCTAGCCAGTAAAAACACAAATGTATCATAGACTGAAAAAAAAAATACAAAATTACGCATTTCTTCAGTTTAGATTTGTGACGGTATATTTGATTGGTTGTATGTAAACTTATCTCTGATTCGTCAATGAAAAATCGTTTTTTAAAAAGTTAGATTTAGAATAAAACACTGCCACAATACTCTCACTACTTCTATTATATCTTTGTAGGTTGGAGATAGTAAGAGTAGTATGCTATTAAGTGTTAAGCCTTTCTTTCGCTGTGTGTGTTATTAATGCACGACGAACAGGCTGTCATACAGTCAGTCTATGGCTGTCACACAGTTTTGACAGTAACGCGCGTCGGGGTTGCCATGTACCATAAACTAAATACCGCATGCACCTAGAAATGGAAAACGGTGCACATTACCTATCAATGGGGTATGGATCGGGCCTGGTAGAGATAAAAACACAAGAAACTAATGACAAAATATAATAATATGATAATATTAATAATGACACGATGCAGAGTGTAGTTTGACTTTAAGAAAAAACGCACATGGCAACATAGCTTGACGTCATGACGGAATAGAACCTGGTTTATGAATTTCAAGTTCGCCGCGAGAAGGCTGCGTGTAGTTTTCGCCAGTGTGAACAAAGTTTGTAACGGATACGTTAACACACTGATGGCTACACCAGATTCCAACATGGGAACCGACTCCAGAGGTGATAAATACTTTATTTTACTTCGGCGTGTTTTTAAACTGATCTGACGTGTTGCGGCTCGCGCTCTGTTGTGTTTGTTTCCTACCTCGATTAGACTCTCCGGTTTTGCTGGGATGAAATAAATCAAGTTATCATCCACTATAACGATTTCGGAGTTGATGGTGGAAATTCACACTGTTAAATACCAAATAACATCGAAATATAAGTTATTTGTGGACATTAGCGAACAAACATCTTGAGTTGGCTGCGCCAGTACACGACGCTTTTCTGATGGTTTTAGTTAAATAGAAGTGATTATAAGCTATTCTGTGTCTAGTTTATAGTTTGATCCATTTTTAGATAAGTTTAGTACTAAAAAGTGCTCGCTCACGTAGTAAAACCGTATCTTATCTGATCTTGTCGCAGGTGGGATATTTGAGTGTCTGTGGAGGCCTCTGAGAAGAGTCTGGAGACTCCTGTGCTGCCATGAGCCTGGTGTGTATCTGAAAGATTTACAGTATATCAGTCCAGTACACGACGCTTTTCTGATGGTTTTAGTTAAATAGAAGTGATTATAAGCTATTCTGTGTCTAGTTTATAGTTTGATCCATTTTTAGATAAGTTTAGTACTAAAAAGTGCTCGCTCACGTAGTAATACCGTATCTTATCTGATCTTCTCGCAGGTGGGATATTTGAGTGTCTGTGGAGGCCTCTGAGAAGAGTCTGGAGACTCCTGTGCTGCCATGAGCCTGGTGTGTATCTGAAAGATTTACAGTATATCAGTAGGAAACACTTGAAGTCATTAACAATTTAGTACTAAAAAGTGCTCGCTCACGTAGTAATACCGTATCTTATCTGATCTTCTCGCAGGTGGGATATTTGAGTGTCTGTGGAGGCCTCTGAGAAGAGTCTGGAGACTCCTGCGCTGCCGTGAGCCTGGTGTGTGTCTGAAAGATTTACAGTATATCAGTAGGAAACACTTGAAGTCATTAACTAATATTATAAAGCACACTCATTCGTGAATAGAAAATAGTTACTTATATGAAATATAAATATGTAATTTAGTACAAAGGGTTACTTATTCTTTATAAACGGTGGCAAAAATTATTTCTCTGTATTTATCAGAAATAAAACTTTCTGTGGAAGAAACCTCACCACATTTTAGTGGCCATAGCTCTGTCCGTCCGTGGTGAAGATCCTCAAGTTGTTTATCTTCACTGAGGTGAGGTAAGATACAAATTGATTGTCTTTTATTTTCATGCAGAATAGAGTGGGGGAACTGTGATGTAGGGCTGCACAATTAATCACATTTCTAATCGTGATTACAATTATAAATGCCACAATTACGTAATCGTTCAAAGCGGCAATTAGTCGTTCAAAGTCCTGCAATTACAATTTAAAGGGAATAATCGACAATTATGATTTTTGTCATAATCGTGCAGCCCTACTGTGACGTCACTTTGTAGGCGAATCGGCTGCTAGCATCTCACTGGTTCCCTCGACAAAATGCTAATAGGATTTTTCCATAGGCTTTTGGGTTATCGCAAAAAATAAGGTCTGTGTTCAATCATAGTTCATGAAACTTACACGTTTTGTCCATCAAGATAATCTTCACAAAATAATATAACTTTTATGAATTTTGAAGCCAAAATAAAAGTGCCAGAACTTAATATGGTAAGATTAAACTTATTTTAGTGAATAAAGTACCACATTTCAGCTTTGTTAGGGTGAATACACAAAAAGTTATTTTATTCTTGCTTCTAGAAAATCCTCAGTCTATATGCTTTGTAACAGCTTCATGTGGCCGTAAACATTTAATTTTAACGTGGCTTTAAGCACTATGCATCGTTAAAGTTTCACTTTCACCGTGACTAAGCCGGTAAATGTGGTGTTTACATGGAATAATCGTAATATGAGTTTACCTTACGAACCCAGCGAGTCTCCGCATCAGTAGGAAAGCGATAAAACGAGCATCTTCCA
>NW_015656115.1:408232-408831 GCF_001515625.1 Sinocyclocheilus rhinocerous | reverse complement strand
CCACGCTACATGAACCTTTTCATATAAACTGGAATAAATACAAAACTAGAGCCAAACTGAAATGAGACATTAGTAATAAATAGTATAGTGAATAAATGAAATAATCATAACTAAGGGACATATGAAAGCACGTATTTTTGTACATTTCTTTTTTCATGAAATGCAACAGCTTAAAAAAACCACGAGTGGGGTGAAACCGGTGTGTTTTATGACATAGAATAAAACGTGAAAGTATCTTGAGCTTGTGTTAACCACTGACATTATTTTAGGGGATTTAACCAAACTCCCATTCAAAAAACCCATTGACTTTGGGACGATGGATCCGGAAGTGCTAAAATGTTAACTCGCTTCCGGGTTTTTGCCTACAGAGTGACATCATAGTTCCACCACTCTGTTGTGGTAAGGTGAATTTATCCGCTAGAACAGTGCTTCTGAAACCTGTCCTGTGAACACCATTTTTAATGTCTTCTTTCTCATCTAAAGCCGGGCACATACTGCGATTTTAATAGTCCTTCATAGGGCTGCACGATAAATCGCATGTGATATTTAACGCGCATCTTGTCAGAAAGCCGGTTCTGTAATCAGCGGTAAATCTCCAT
>NW_015656115.1:405271-408122 GCF_001515625.1 Sinocyclocheilus rhinocerous | reverse complement strand
ACAAGATGCGCATTAAATATCGCATGCTATTTATCGTGCAGCCCTAGTCCTTTACGATTGTTGCTTGTCAGACTGTATGAACATGATGACCATGTCACACTGTGGGATCTCAGTTGTCATTAATGTCATTGATTGTACGACAGTCAAGATGTGTTAAAAACAGATGCGCACAAGAAAACTTGACCGGAGTTTTGCATTATCAACCCATGCATGTTCAGTGACTGTGAGCTGCATTACACGTGGGGCTGAAATGTTGGCTATCATGAAAAGTATATGAACAACAGCAATGCCAGCGTATTTAAGAAGAATTGTGTAAGCAGCTCTACACTACACACCCAAATCAAAACAGCGGTGTCAACTAGTGCTTATCATAGCAAAGGCAACGTATCATATGAATTCTGTGAGCAGCGGCCAGGTTTATGGCAGTTAGAAGATTAATTCTGATCATAGCTTGTCTTGAAAAGCGAAGACAGTTTGATGTTCATCGTAGAAGAAGTCACACTGCAGCACTGTGCGCCAAATCTTCTGACACTGCCAGAATTTCGTCGGAGGCAAAATCTGATCACAACGGTCATTAATAGGCTGATGGTGAACATGTCAAACTAACTATCAAAGACTACAGATTTTAGCCTTGGATTATAGGAATATTTTAGGATTTGTGAAATTTGTCTCAGACAGCCAAATAGTGGCCGAAATCGTAGTGTGTGCCCGGCTTAAAGCACCTTATTGAAGTCATCAGCTCATTAGTAGAGACTGCAGGACTTCAATTGGGCATGTCCAATGTGGGAGACATACAAAATATGGAGTGGGAGAAGCACTGCGCTTAAATATTTTTTGTTGTTTGTCTGTTCTTGTTTTTTGAGAAAACGTCCTTAAATTATTTTTTATATTTTTCTTGATTAAAATTATATGCCATCGACTATAATGTTGTCAAATTTGAACCTCTTTTGTACATTTAAAAAAATCCAACAATCAACATGTCAAACATGTTCAAGATTTAATCAACATGAAATACAATTTGAAAACCCGAGCTCCTGAAAAATAAGCATTACTTACTAGGGATGGGCCTTTCAAGCAAAAATAATATTCGAAGATCGCTGGGAATTATTTGATTATTATTTGAAAATCGCACCCCTCCCCTGCATGCACGCGCGCACGTATAGGCTACACACCCATAAACAGAGAGAGAGGGAGACCATTCATGCTTTCAATCTTTATGATAGCCTATCCCCTAATGAATTAAACAGTTTGCTATCTTAACTCAAGCCATAATTATTGTAACATGCTGAAACATTTTAATATAATAAATATAACCGAATAACTTGTTAACATAACAGTCTGTCGATTAGCATAAATCATCTGCTCATGAGGCTAGGACATTTCTATTTAAAAAAATGGAACCCCGAAAGGGAATAAATGTGAGATGGGAGGAAAAAATATATTTCAACACTTTCTCTCACATTAATATCATTGGGTAATTATACTGTATATAAATTGCGGGCATCAGGGAGCCATTATTAATATGCGGGGCATTGAAATCGCTTTTGAATGCGCGCTTGCTTTACTTTCACTTTCGATATTCACGATCACACGTACAGTCTCGGAGCAGCACTCGGCAGAACTTACCACACATTTGACAAGATTAGAGGTTTGTCAGGGTTGCTCACTGGATCTTCAAATCATTCGCCATCTTTATCAGTCATCTTTCCCTGCTCTGTTTATGTGGTAAGTGAACTTTTATGTACTGTTTTGTAACAGACTACCGCTAGCAAGCGGCTAACCATGTGCTTTTAGTGGCTCCGTAGAATGCGTTATTCATTTTCTGTGCCTTCCTTAATACGGATTCAGCACACCTCTAACCCAGTCGGGGGTGTTGATGGTCCGAACAGAACTCTTATTTGACATCGTCAAGGGGTGGGCAAAAAAAATTTGATTTTTCGATTAATCGGTTTTTTAAATGACGTCGATTCGATATAGATTCTCAAAAGCTCCGAATCGATCTTTTCCTGTATTTATTTCAGCACCAAGATGGGTTACAAAATGTGTAGTCAACTGAAGCTCTAGAATGAGTTCTGCAATGTTTAGTAAAGTGGAGTTCTGCAAACACTTTTGGAATGTTTAGTAGGGCTGGGCAAAAAAATGGATTTTTCGATTAATCGTTTTTTTAAATGACGTCGATTCGATATAGATTCTCAAAAGCTCCGAATCGATCTTTTCCGGTATTTATTTCAGCACCCATTTAAAACAAGATCTGATTAACGTGAATCTTATCATTAGTCTTACTACACACATACTAAAGCGCGGATGACGCTCGCTGTGTTTTCATCTTCTGCCGTCTCACTATATGATATGAACATGAATGTCATCTCCAGCTGCTCTGAGAGTCACTTGTTAATAAATATTTATTTTTAAAGGAATAATCACATCTGTTTTCTTTTTAATTTTAACAGTAAACCTCTGTTGTGCAGCACTTTGTTTGCCAAAAAATAAAAGGGTTTAATTTTCATTTGATTAGGATAAATTAAATTCATGTTTTATGCCTTCATCTGATTACCAGAAAAATTAAGAACATTTTTTAGGGCCCTATTATTGTTTAAAAAAGAACCCATACAAAAAAAAGTATAGGCAGATCACTCACTGTTCATGATGCACAAACTATTGGAAGAAAATCCTCAATATTGATTTGGGGGTTCATATGAATGTGTTTCTGAGGGGGAACTGACTGTCTTCAGAAAAGTTTACGTGGTATTTTATTTTAATCTCGTCTCTGTATAGTTCATATTAAAGCAGTGTTTCAGCGCAGTACTGCTTTGTTTACGGCGGTAACCAAGGAAACGCCGTATCTGGTGTT
>NW_015656115.1:379119-405146 GCF_001515625.1 Sinocyclocheilus rhinocerous | reverse complement strand
TTATATGTATATGAATTATATAACTAAAAGTAACTGTAATTACAGATTTAGGTTAAATAAAGATGTCAGTCTTTATTTTTCTTCTTTTTAGGAAACAAATCAAAGAAAAAATAAGCAAATTCTACTGTTCCTAATATTCTGTATGTTGCTCAAAAACAAAATATATTGTGTTCAGCGGAAAAAAGTTTTTTTTTTTACCCAGTCATTTAAAAATAACACATTTTAGAGCTGTAACGACAATACCGTGAAAACGTGATATTTTTGCTTAAGGTTATCATACCGTCAAAATCTCATACCGGCCCATGCCTAGTCATGTGTCAGTTTTGTCTTGTTATTGTTGACAGAATCAAATTTCACCAATAATTTTATTTGGGCAAGTTTAATAGTATCCACCATTTAGTCTGCGCAGATACAACAGGCCAAACCTACACAGTAGTGTTGTAATTTATAAATTATGTTTTTTAAATGATCCATAAATAAACTGTCAATAACATAATGTAACTAAAGATTCGTTTACACCAAGGTTGATAACTATAACGATAAGAATACAGTTTTAAAAATCTTTTTAAATAAAAAAAAAAAAAAAGAGTCCACATCACAGTTATAATGGCACAGAGGAGCGATATTGTGGGAATCACTATTAAAAAAATTTTTTTTTTCCAACTAATGAACAATAAAAAAAAAAGAAAGCCAACCAGATTCTATCCTGCTTTAATTAATGAGCTCGAGCATTTAAAGTGACATAGAAGTTCATAGAACTGCAGTGTAGTATTATTGTATTAGGGTCCATTGGTGTGTAGGGATGGGCTGGTACGGACTTAAAAATATATCACGATATTTCTGGTATATATTGCGATAACGATATCAATGATGATAATTCAGGAATCTTGTTTCTTTAGAGAAAAGTATTATCTTTCCTATTTTTACCCAAAATAGGGTGTTGTGAGCATTACTGAGTACACACGTAATGTAATGTTTAATTCATACTGGAAGCTGGAAGGCGCCCTTGCGCAGAAACTCCACAAATGCACCGCAGAAGTAATACTACTGACGATGCTCCGTGAAATCCCTAATATGGACAAAGGTATCCAGTTATCGCTGAATAAAACGCACAACGGAGATAGAGAAATTTTAACTGATGAAACTTAAAGACAATAAACATACGATTGCACAAAATATATGGTTTATCTGTGTTCTTCAAGCAATCTTGGGTATTTTTTATGAGGAAAGTGTATTTATAATGCAATGCTAATCGACATAGACTTACTTTATCACTGTATATAATACTATCATTCTGTAATATGAAACCACATCTGGGGCCCATTCTTCGTACGTCGCTTAATACACCTGAGATGATTTGAAAGGTTCCAGATCTTCTAATCGTGATAACTGATCTCTGGCTAATTTGGTTCTTCACACAAATTTGCGGATTTGATTAAAATATCTAGATTAAGTTGTCTAAGATTACTGTGCGTTCTCGTGTTCCCCGAAAAGGGCAGATGTATCTATACTCGAAACCCCGATCAGCAATGCAGCGATTGGCTAGCGGCAAGACAGCAATGTAATGACATCCTATAATTAAAAAAGACACCTGACGAAAAACTTGACAAATTTCTGGACCTTTATAAGGAAACAGCCAAGCGAACAAAACTACATAAATGTTATAATAGATAAATGAAATGTGCACTGTTTTTATTTTATTTGTATTTTTTTTTTTTACATGATTTCCAGTTATTTATATTCACGATTTGAGTATTGTATTTGTTTTTAATTTAATGTTGTAATTGGCAATTCATTTAATTTTATCTTTGAAGCAGATTTGTTATGTGACAGCATCAATTAAAGTTTCTTAAGGGTCAAGATCAAGATATCTGCATCTCCTGCGCTCCATCAAGCCACTCCCATAATATCTGTCAGCACTCAAATTAATGCACAACTCAGATTAACTTTACAGCATGTGTGTAAGACTCTAATACAATTATAAAGTAATTATTTTATCACTAATAAATCTTTCAATGAGTAAAAACGGCTGTCTATAGTATTATTGATTACACAACATTATTATATTATTTTCAAATTGATTTTTAAATTATCATTTTAAATTATTGTCCCTGGATCAGTAGGGTACAATTGTAATAAAGTAGCAGTGGTTGGGACAGGTTTTAAGTATCAAATTTGCCTAAAAAGATGCAATCTAATCCTGTTTACATGAAATAAGCCTGCTCCCGAGCAGGTTTAAGCTTACGGACCTGTTGCTATGACAGCAACTCCGGGATGAGCTTCGAAGAACCAAACAATCCAAGATCATGCCAAATCATCAACAATCAAATCCAGCTAACTGAGTTAGCGATATACGAAGAACGGGCCCCAGGTCACAAAAAAGTTATTTCAAACACTTGACTATATTATCAAGTTAATTTGGAGAAAAAGCATGCCAATAAATGATATCTTTGTTGGACAACAGGTTTGTAAACAGGCTCATACACATGCAAAACTGTATCGCACACATGCTACTGCAGTACATTTATTCAGACCGATTTTTTGTGCACTGTACAGCCCTATCCAAACCAGTTCCAGATTGTAGAAGCTCCTCATTTAGTGATAAACTCATTAAAATTGGTGTCGATGCTAATATAGCTGTTGTTCTTGGTTTGAATGGGCACACATGCTTATTGCTCATGACCTCTTCACCTCTTTCCTATGTAGATGATAATTTTGAATGAATTGCTGTCCAGCCAAACAACAGAGTTCTTGGACCTACGTTTTAAACCCAAGTTTAAAGACTGAGAAGATGATATACTTCCTCTTAAATCATCTGCCCTGCTGTACAACATGTCCGCCTGACCGCCATACTGACATGGAATGGATTTCTACTTCCAGAATGTAATGTGTAACGACCAAGCTACTTTTGTCATTACTGCGTACTCAGGGGACCACACTTTGTGCAAGCTTCTCAGTGGTGGTCTCCTCAAACCTCTGGACAGCATGATCTTCTCTTTTGCCAAACTGACAAAGACAGTAGTGCACAAACAGACCTAAGTTGGTTGGTTTAGGTCCATGCAAGGAGGCATTAGATCATTACTGTACGACACGACCACCGATTAGGAGCCACAATCACCGAAATCGCCAAGATTGTTTCACGATGCCAATCTTTCGTCTGGGACAGCCGAAAATCGTGCAGTGTTTCGGACTTGAAAGGGATAGTTCACCCAAAAATTTAAATTCTGTCAATACTTTGTGGAAGACACACACACACAAAAAGATATTTTGAAGAATGTTGGTAAGCAAACTGTTTTGGTTACCATTAGGGCTGCACGATTGACAAAAATCATAATTATCGATTATTCCCTTGAAATTGTAATTGCAATTTATTAATTACGATTATCACAATTTACATTGAATGATGTTTATACCATTGTTTGATGCAACTGCATGCTGTATTTTTATATGAAAATAAACGAGCTGAAAACACTAACTGAAAAACCTTTAGTGCTTTTCTATAGTATTAAGCCTCAAATGTCAAATATACATCGGATTGGTTTCTTCTTTAAATTATAAAAAAAGTAAAAATATGAATGGTATTATAATGTTATACTAAAACAATGGAAAAACCCTTAAGATAACATGTAGAAAGAAAAAAACATCTTAAGCGTGCAGAATAACATAAGTGGACTTAATTGCTGCTTTGAACGATTATGTAATTGTGGCATCCATAATTGTAATTGCGATTAGAAATTCGATTAATTGTGCAGCCCTAGTTACCATTGACTTCCACTGTATGGCCAAAAAAACCCACTTAGACAATTCTCATATCTTTTGTTACACAGTAGGAAACTCACCTGCTTGTAGTTTTCTAGTGAAACTGAAGGCCTTAAGTAGCTCAGGTGGATTAGATCAGTTGACAAACCCTGTCCAAAAAGTTTTTGCTAAATTGTGCCTTCTTTTGCTTTTGTTTTTTTGTAAAGAAAAGTTGACAAGCACGGTTTGTATGAAGTTGTTAAATATTTAAGGTAATATTAGTGTATTTAGTGTACAAAAAGAGATATGTGAATACAATACTGTGATATGTGGTATATATTGTTTGTTTCATAGTGCAACATGTTGCTGTTATCACACAGCCTGAATGTGTTATGTTGTGAACTAATAAACTTAAATGATCTAAATCTATTTTGCTGTGTTTATTTATATTGCACTAGAAGGTGTGCAGTATAGGCAAACGAGCATCAAGTATTTTAACAGGCTTGTCTCAAGTTATGTATACTATAGTATATACAAGTTGAAGTTACAGAAGAGACCGAATATCATAACTTACTGCAATGCTTCACTACTTGGAGATTAACAGTAAAAACAACAGTGCATAGAGTTTAGGTCACAAGTTTATCATGAAACATAAAAACAGTCATGAATCATCCAGGTAATGACACAGTATTAAGAATCAAGCCTATGAACACTTTGAACAGGGTCGTTTTTGTATTTGGTCCTTGTGGACTGTATTTAAACATCATAAAGTAGTGCCAAGTAAAAAAAATAAAAATAAAAGATTTTCAAACGACACATTTTATTGAATGTATTTTAACAACCTCAACATAAACTGTATACGTTTGTACATATTACACTCATACTAGAGACATACAGCAGCCTGCAGACAAACCACATTCATTGTAATTTTCAAGTTTATTTATTTTCTTTATTTCTAAAGCACATTTAGCACATTTTCCAGAACTAAATTGAAAACTGGTGAGAAAGAAACGTAAACCCACAAAATTTCTCTGTAAAATCCACTTCTTTCCTTCAAAACAGCCTAATATAATATATTAAGTGTATATACATACAATGGCTTTAACCTCAACAATCAAGATCTTTAATAAAGATTGATAATATGCATCACCATGGAGCCTCTCTCCATTAAAAGATGAAAGAAAATTACCGCTACAATAGACTTTACTGAAGAAATTAATATCTGGTTATAGAAATATTTCATGAGGTTGCACATCTGCAAAAACAAAATTAGTGTAATATTATACATCTCCAAAATCCGCACTTATTTTTTTAGTCTTATAAAGTTTGATAAACAAACACATTACATGGTTAGAAATCAACCAAAAATACTATAAATAAAGTGAAAAGTGAGCACATGGTTAATCAACTGAAATACAAATGTTGGAAGTTATGAACAGGGTTTTGTAGAGAAAATCAAACTACAGTTGTGAACGGCCGGGGTCGTGCTGTGATGCTTTTACTGAAGGAAGACGCTCCGCTGCTTTCGCTCTTTCCGCTAAGAACTTATCAAACTCTGAGGGTGAGACAGAAATGAGACACTGAAATTAGTCTGCCGTTGTAAGAAATGTGGTTTGATTTAATAAAATATTGCTGAATATTAGACATACGGCAAAAAATAGCATATGAAATGGCCTAAGAAATGTTTTCGAATGTGCTACAAGAACCCTAGTCAGTTCCTCAATAGGTGGCCTGCGGAAAACAAATGTTTGTCACCGTAAGCATGTTGGCACGAAACCGCTTAAAATTCGAAAGCGTCTGCACTGGACACAAGCAGCAAAAGCAAATAGAACATCTGTGACGCTATGTGATAAGTCGCAGACAGTAAAACTGATGCCCCGTTCTGTTTCTGACATACTTTCAAATGCATTTGTGAAAGGACTGAGCAATTTTGTAATTCCAAGTGCCGTTTATGCACGCAGACCTTGACAAAAAAGAGCTGGGTAGATTACTTACGAATTGTAATCCGTTACTGATTCCAAATCACATGACAAAAATTGTAATTAGTAATGTAATCCATTACTTTACACATTTTAGGTAATGTAATCAGACTACTTTTCGATTACTTTTGAAACAATTATTTTATCACATTGATTTGAATAGGATAATCTTGTACCATATTGATATAAAAATACAAAGAGTAAGAAAATATATTCCATTCATTGTGATTAACAAGAAGTACATTAAACATTACATTTACGTCAAGGTTTCCCAAACGGGTTCGTAAATGAACTGAAGGGGGTTTGTGAGTTTAGTGAAAAGTTAATAAAGCATAAAAAGGTCAAATAAAAATGTTTAATTAAAAAAAAAATAATAGAAAAAAAGCTAATAAAAATGTGAATATTTGTCATGACAACAATTAGTCGGTAGCTCCCCCTTATCTATGTATTGAAAGAATTTAGCCCAATAATGAAAATTAATTTTGGAAAGTACCTGCAAGTGTGAAAAATATAGGCGCCTTTTATAGACCACAAAAAAAGCTTAACGAGGGTACAGCGAATGTAATGAAACCACAAGCTGAGTAACAGACTACGTGACTAGTGAAATGTGGAAGATTACGTGTTTGTCACGAAGGTGACTACGTCAGGACACCCGGCAGATCAGAAATGAGCTACACAGACCGACACTCTTACAACAGGAAGACTGACAGAATGCGATTAGATTCTCTAAAAAGCGTAAATGTTGGCCACTGATGTCTTATATGCAGAAGAATAGATAAGTGAGCATGCAACTATAATTTTAGCATATGGTACAGAAGGACTGAAGCTTTTTCCACATTTTTGATGTCAATTTAAATCTACCTCAGATTAAATATGTGTTAAAAGGTGCTAAAAGTACTAGCTGAAAGCATTATCATAATAGCCATATTAAGAAGGGTTACCTTCACTAGTCACTCCTTCAGAATCATCTTCCTGTCACAAAATAGCAAACACAAAAATACACTTATGAGATACAATAAACAATAATCAATGTTTTAAGATGACATGAAATCCAAATGTACTCACTTATATTGAATAATGTCTTATTCTTCATAAAAGGTCTTATTGTGCAAGTTTCAGTAAACTTCATTCCTTTTCTTCATTTACTGAACTGCTAAACATTACTTTTGTCATGTTCAATGTTCACTAGTTTATATTAAGACTTGTGAGTAATTACTGACTGGTTCATATGACAGTTCATAGTTATACATATTCGTATACACTACTGTTTTTTGAAAAAAAGAAAAAAAGAAAAGTCTCTTATGGTCCCCAAGGCTGCATTTATTTTATAAAAAAAATACAGTAATATTGTAAAATATTATTATAATTTAAAATAACTGTTTTCTATTTGAATATATTTTTAAATATTACTTATTCTTGTGATGGTAAAGCTGAATTTTCACACGATCCTTCAGAAATCTTTCTAATATGCTGATTTTCTGCTCGAGAAACATCATTATCAATGTGAATACAGTTGTGCTGCTTCATATTTTTGTGGAAACTGACACGGTGACAAGAACAGCATTTATTTGAAATAGAAATCTTTTCTAACATTGTCTTTACTAGCAACTTATTGTGTAAATAAAAGTATTCATTTCAAACTTCTGCACTGTAGTTTTATAAGCGGGTTTTGATATTTGTAAAGCGGTTTTAAAACATGAATAGTGTCATTGTTATATGACCAATTATTTGAGGGGGAAGAATTTGTATTTGCAAAGCAATCAGAATCGTTGAGTAGAATCGGAATTAGAGCCAGAACGGTTATATTCCTCACAATTCCAATGCTTAGCACCCAGTTAGAGATCTAAAAATGTCTCACTTACATCATCTACATCCAGCCATTGTTCAATGCCATCCATCACTTCACTCTGATTGACAGGAATCTGACAGCAGGAGGAAAAAATTTACTTCACGTTAGCATAATAAAGCAATATAATCTGTTACAAACCACACCCATCTCAAACAAGCTTCCTGCTTCTCAGTGCTTTAAAGTGTAAAGGAAGAATCAATATGCTTCAGTCCTGAGGATGGAAAGTTAGTTGTTTTGAAATTTGGCAACGCCATAAAATAAGGCACTGAGGAGCTATGGATCGCTCAGCATCCAGGCCTGAAACACAGAATGAGCTAAACAACACCAAACTTCCCACAGAACCGTCAGCAAATAAAGATAATGAAGCTCCTCAAACCATGCGGCCACTCAGAAGCAAGACAGCGGACACTTATTCACCAAATGAGAAAAAAACTTTGACATGCTAAAAGAAAAAAGCTCCCAGCTTGACCAATAGCACGTCACACTGGAGGCCGACTGTTTTATCAGCCAATCAGACCCACCATTCCCTTTTCAAGCATCCAATGAAACTGAGGCGAGCTGCCGAGGGAGGTGGAGTCTAGGCTGTGATCCTTAACATAGACATACAACCGTTTTAAATGATGGACATGTATCCAATGGCAGGTGAAAACAACACACAGAAACATCTTGAATGGTGTTACATTCATTATTGAATGCTGCTCTCTCGTAATACAAAGAGATGCTAATTGAACGCTCTATTTCAAACATGATATCCTTTCTGCAGGACTAAATAATTCAGAGACACTTACCACTCCAGTGTCCTGTTGCTCTCTTTGAGTGGCTGCAAGTCCCTCTAGACCTGCAGAGCATTCCGGACTGGTAATAAATCACACAAAATATATGTCATGTAAAGATCAAGTATTACACTTTGGTGTTGCTGTACTGCAACATTATGCTTTGAACACAATCAACACTTTAAAAAAATAAAGGTTCTTTACTGGCATCTGTGGTTCCATGAAGAACCTTTAACATCAATGGAACCTTTCCATGGCACAAAAGGTTCTGTATAGTGGAAAAAGGTTCTTCGTTTTAAAGAACTGAAAAGTTCTCTGAGGAACTAAAAATGGTTCTTTTATGGAATCAATCTGAAAACCCCCTTTTCAAACCTTTATGTTTAAGAATGAATGCCTGAAATCATGCAAAATGAAATTCAAACTTGAGGACCATCCAATATGTAGATGAGTTTGTTTCTTCATCAGAACAGATTTGGAGAAATGTAGCATTACATCACTTGCTCACCAATGGGTCCTCTGCAGTGAATGGGTGCCGTCAGAAGGAGAGTCCAAACAGCTGATAAAAACATCACAATAATCCCCAAGTAATCCACACCCCTTCAGTCCATCAAATGTTTGTAAGAAACAAATCAATCAAGACTTTCTTAACTTACAATATGAGCCCTCTAATCACAATATTGTTTTTTTCAGTGAATAAGTCACCTTGTCTGAATCACAAGAGAAATATGCACCGATCAGGCTCTGTTACAAAACAGTGAAACAGTTCTAAATATGCTTTTCACTTCACAAGACATCAGCTGATGGACTGGAGTCATGCTGTTTTTATCAGCTGTTTGGACTCTCATTCTGACGGCACCCATTCACTGCAGAGGATCCATTGGAGAGCAAGTGATGTACAGGTAATGATACATTTCTCCGAATCTGTTCTGATGAAGAAGCAAACTCTGGTTGAACTCTGGGTGGCCTGAGGGTGAGTACATTTTCAGCAAATTTTCATTCTTGAGTGGACTATTCCTTAAATTCTTACCTTTTTTGTGACGAGCTGCTTTTCCTTAGTTTTAAATCATCAGCTTTTGTGCCTGTAGCAAATCACACAACAAACAATGCATTAATAACTGTGAAGATTAATATTAGAATAAAATGTGAGTGTAAATGATTCAGAAATATAAGCAAAAGCGGAGCTTACTCAGTCCTGCCATCTGATTGGATAGTGTGGTGACTGCTGATTGGCTGATTGTGCTATGCGCACCATTGGCTGCCTTTGATGGGTTTGAAGTTCCCAAATCAATAAGATTTGTGTTAGCTGGATTCTGAAATACAACAATGAATTATGAATAATTTAAATAAAGAATCAACATATAGTCATTATAGTGCATTTAATGTCAAATTTATGAATTCTTACAGATTGTGCACTGCTCTGTCTATTGAGATGTCTTTCAAATCTAAAAAAAAAAGAGAAGTTAGGTAACACTGATGAGATGTGATATTAAATCAACTGACTTGAAGTGAGATATCTAAATGCTGTGACATCATTACAGGGTTCCACATCATTCAGTGAATTAATCTTCATGACTTCTCCAGTTTTTCATGCTAACTTAATAACGATTTTTAAGCACCCACAAAGAGCATTTTTAACTGAATAAAAACATTTGTATTAGATGTATTTTTGATGCCCATGAATGTTTAGGATTTTATTTATTTCCGTAACCTTCCCAAGTCCCATGATTTTGTTGTCCACAGGGTGGCAGTACACCGAGTAAATTGCAGCTAAAGAGAGCATCTGAGGTTAGCAAGTTAACTGTCTTGGTAATCAGGGAAATGTAGTTTTTAAATGGGTTTGGAATAGCATACTACTATTACTATTTCTGCCATATAAAGAAAGATAAAGTATTAGTAAATAGTAACTATGGCAAATAGCAAACAGATCGAAACAGTTGTATAACAATTATGACTTGACAAAAGCGCATCAATAAATAAACATGTTAAATACATTTTCAACAACTGTTGCATTTAAAAACTACTTGATATTTTAATTTTCACAAACTGGATATACTGTAGAGTAATTTCAACTTTTTCATTTTTTCAAATGTTTATGCTTTTTGAATTGTAGCTTTACTACCCCATAAATAGGCATATTATTTTGAATTTTAGGCTTCCATCCTTTCCATCTTTATTTTGATCACAAAGTATGTGCTTTCTGCGTATGTAATTGCTGCAGGTATAACGGTTTAGTTTTTATCTATTAATTTCCACCCACTCGGTATAACTAAGATGTGTGTTTGTCAACTTTCGGAACATGTAAAATTGTGTGCAAAGCAATTCCGCACACTGTTCCGGTCCTGTTATTTAGTACATACAAACAGTATTTCTTCAATTTAATATGAATATGGCTACATTAAAACTACATTGAAACTATATAATTGATGAAACCTCTTGTCCAGGTTGAATTCTTCAGGTCGAAATTAGAGCAACCAAGCAATCAGTGTAGTTCACAGCGCCCTCTATTAGTGAAAATAATAACTACACAATTGCTTTGGTAACCAGCAGGCTCTTTCAGTCTGGATTTTTTGGAGTGTATTATTTTGTGGGTGTTTTGAATGTGCTGAAAACCAGGGACATGTCCAGGAACAGATCAGGTCATGGACAGGACACTAAAAACCAGGACTGTCCCTGGAAAATGGGGACGTCTGTTTACTCATAATTTGGGTTTATAGCATGTGAGATTCTGTGAGACAAGCAAGGAAAACACATATTGAACTCTATGATGGAACTGTTTGCCTTAACAACTTTGATGTGTATTTTATCTAGTTTTAGTATTATAAAGAAAGAAAAAAGATACTTCTTTACCATTTTTATGACACATTTACACCTTGAAACGAACATTCATAGATGAATTATTCACAGCATGTTCACAAACATCATATCATCAAGGCAATTTGCCTCTAACCTGTGATACTGTGCAAACGTGGTGTTAACGTCGTCATTGGCACAGAGTAGCTGCTCTATAAGCTTCTCATCGCTCAGTCTGGGTATGAGCTCCACCATCCGGCCCTGCATATCTTTGGTCATGGAGTAGAGCTGCTACTGACCGGCAGAGAGAAGAGAAACAGCAACAGTCCTTCACATTTATAGGCCTAAAATCATGACTGGAGGATGAGTGTGTACATGCTGAGAGAAGAAAGTAAGGGTGTGTATTTGTGGCCGTGTTTGATTGTAACCTGTAGCAGCTCGGTGTCTGATGGCCCAAGACTCGCAGGCTCCATCTGACTCATCATGTCTGACATCACTGATATATTATTACGCACCACCTCCAGTTCAGTCTTCAATGTTTTCATCTGGAACACAAACACGCTTGAAACCAGCAGTATTCAATAATACAGTCATAAAAACAATCATTTATTTACCATGGTTAATGCTAAATTTTACATTTCATCACATTTTTGATATTTAAAGATGTATAACTTAACATTAGTTCATGCACTAACATTATGTATATTAAGTAATAAAAAAAAAAAAGTATAGTTAATATTAATCTGAATCCATGTTAATTTTTAAATGTACTATTAATAATTAAATGCTGAAAAAAACAGTTGACTGTCATTTCATGGTAACAAATTGAACCTTACTGTAATATGAATTGGTACTAAAAATGTTTAACATTATTTAAGTCTCACCCTATTAGGTGTTAATTTTGTGAGGAGCATCATTACATGTAATATGCAAAATAATAATCACGAACATTTTTAATAGTTACAATATTTATTCAAATAATTTTAGATTTATCAGAACAATTCATAAATATCAAATATAACTGTCATAAAAAAATGAATGTTTGTGTGTGTATATATATATATATATATATATACACACACACACACACACACACGTATATATACACATGTACCCAACGCGATTATGGGGGTTACTTTTGCCATGATCATTATATCATGTAATATCACATGCAAATTACAATTTAAATATAAATGATTAAATACAAATATTAAACTCACCATTTCAAAAATATATTACTTAAATAGTACTAATGTACTACTCACACTTTTGGGGGTTAATTGTGCAATGACTATCATGTACCGTATGTATACAAATTGCTATTTAAATATTAAGTATTAAATAATATTAAATATTTAATGTAAATCTAAATTGAGTCCTGCTGAATGCATACTGTTGTAGTCGGCTTAGTCGATTTAGTCCATCCATAACATTTTATTCATTCCTAAAATATTCCAGTCCCACCCACATTTCAGCCTGAGTCAGCATTTCTGTGTGTGTGTGTGTTACCTGTTGAGGTGACAGTGTGATGGGCGTCTCTGTATTCTGTGGCTGTGAGGATGTGACGGAGTGACTTTCTGTGCGAGCTGTTACCGGAGACGCTGACTCAATGGTCTGTTGGAATCAAGCATTAATAAATCTAAATCTGAAATTACACAAACGAATGGCACATATTTGCATGTTAGCACTCTATATAGAGGATATACTATCTGATTTTGATATTTTTTTTACTTTTTATAAACACATATGAATCCCAATAAATCTTTATTTGGATTTCTAATTGTTTATTAAAAGCTGCTTGTTGTCATGTATTTGAATGTGCAGCGGTTTATACCCGGTTGGGAGTGTGTATAGGGGAACAGCCATTCAGTTCAGTCACGGGAAACTCCACGCCTTTTCTCCTGAGATCCTCATAGACTGTCACGACACCCGTCAAATCTGGAGAACTACGAAAGGCATCGGACCACGCCTACAGGGAGAGAAAGATAGAATCAGACGCCAGACACACCCAGAGCTCTGTTTGAATACTTCACACTTCACAGCAAAAAATATGAACCGCACAAAGGCGTTTACTCTGAGAGTTTATAAAGGACCTGTATCATGCTCAAGACTCGGTCCTGAAGAACCATTGGGGCGTTGTTTTTAGGCAGGATCGTCTGGACCAAAACATTCTCCACAAAGTCTCTGGTGGACACGTAGATGTGAAATTTGTGTCCGCAGTTCTTCACACAGGCCTCCAACACCTGCAGCAAAACCAGAAGAATGATTCCAAAGATCATGTGAAATATTATGTGAAATAGGACATTGAGACGATGGTAATGACATTATGTTTGACACTTACACTCAAAGTCAGCATAACCTCTTTGAAATTCCTATTTCCCAGTATCCTCTTCTTTATTGCTCTGACTGCATCTTTAGGTCTGCAAACAGAGCAGCATCATCACAAAAATTATGTAATGCTATATAATGTATGCTATACTATCAAAAACCTCAAAGCACCATACAGTTAAATTAAATAATTATATTCAGACTAATTATTTTATGTAATTTATAGAATGATAACAGAGGCAAAAATAGAATACAGCTCAAAATGACGACAAATTGTATTGTGATACTTTCTGGTTGTGAAACATTAGTTATTATGGGTACACTTTATTTTAAGGTGTCCTTGTTACAGTGTAATTATACATTTAAGTACTGAGTAATATTAATTAACTACATGTACTTACTATATGATTAGGATTAGGGTTTGGCTTAAGGTTATTTGCATGTAAATGTGCATAATATATTGTTATTATAATAGTAAATATTAGTTACGTGTAACAAGAACACCTTAAAATAAAGTGTTACCGTTATTATTTGTTATGTAGTTTGCTATTTTATATAACACAGGGTTTCCCAAACTAAATAATTAAATGACAGAAATGTAAAATTAAGATAATTTTAATATAAAAACTGTTAAAATAGAACACTTACTAAAACATGAAGTAGATTTATTTGTTTACCTACATGTCATGTGACCATTAACCAACATGACAACCATGAACACACAAACGTGTTGTTAAATTTTATTAAACATTTACTCAAAGGAATAGTTCCCTCAATAGGAATTTATTTACTCAATAGGAATTTGCTTAAAATGTACTCATCCTCAGGTCATCTAGTATGACAAAGTAATCGACACAACTCCAGTCCATCAAGTAATGTCTTGTGAAGTAAAAATCTGCATTTTTGTAAGAAATTAATCCATAATTATCATATTATAACTTTAAACCATTGCTCCTGGCCAAAATATGACTCCATAATTCATAATAACATTTCCTCTAAAGAAAAAGATCATCCCCCTGTTGTCTTCTCACATCACCAACATATTTGTGTAGAACGGTTTTGGGCTGTATTTGCTTGTAAACAGTGCTTGATCTGTGCATATTTCACTCCTGATTCAGACGAGATGAAAGCAATATTAAGCAATATTACTAATATTATGGATAGTGGACTTAAGCAAAGGTTTGAATTGAAAAAGCATCTTAATAATGGATTTATTTCTTACAAACATGGACTGTTTCACTTCACAAGGCAATAATTGATGGACTGAAGGGGTGTGGATTACTTGTGGATTATTGTGATGTTTTAATCAGCTGTTTAGACTCTCATTATGACGGCACCCATTCACTGCAGAGGATCCATTGTTGGGCAAGTGATGTAATGCTACATTTCTCCAAATCTGTTCCAATGAAGAAACAAATCATCTACATCTTGGATGGCCTGAGGCCTGAGGGATTTCAAGCTAATATTTTAGGTCAAATCAACAGAAAAAATAAATGTCAGTTTGGGAATCCGTGGTCTAATACAATGACGTCCAAATACAACTGGGGAAGAGTTTAAAAATAATTAACTGTCATGATCATATAAACAGAAATCTGTTGTATCGGACAACATACACACCCTTCATCTGTTTCATTGACAATGTCACAAATGTCCATGTTGAGGCCCCAGTCTTCAGACAGGAGAGAAGAACTGGTGGCATGTTCTGTGAGCAAGAGACCAAGAAACAGTCAGAGACACACAAAGGCTTCAATCTAAACTGAAAGGATACAACATGTTTTGATCACATACTTATCGTCTCTTTTTGTTAAGCACAACTGAACAAAATGCAGAAACACAGATGAACCCAAAGCAATTATGTAGATGTTTGAAAGCTAACTAGCATTGTTCCCCATCAACAGAATCAACAATTAACTTTAAAAAGAACTTACTCTTGCCTTCAAACAACTCATTATACGCTCTCTCACACACACAAACACACATAACAAACATCACTGAACCGTCAGTCGACTGGCCTGATATTACACCAGGACATTATTGTCATCTTACTCATCAGCAGCGGTGAGGTTTATGATTCATAACAACACTGGTAGAGTTACAAACACTGAACTTCTGATGATATAACAGCTCCTTATCGTCATGAAGAAGAGCCCAGACTAACTTTAAAAAGAGCCACCCATATGCTGAACTGATAATTTAAACTAGGTTACTGAGTTTAATGTGACTTGTCGTATTGTTTACAGTGCTTAATGTTCTGCATCTAGGCAGGGAAAACAGGCTTTACAACAATATGAAAGGGCGAGTTCCATCAAAAGCTCTGTCATTACACTGGTATTCATCCTGACACAAACTTGAATACCATCTTTAAAGGGATAGTTCATGCAAAAATAGAAATTCGGTCATTATTTACCCACACTGTTGTCATTATATACACACATATATCCATTCCATACATTATGTTCCATATGGAACACTAGGAGATTATGTTAATGAATTAAAATTCTTAAAAATCCTTTTATGTTGCACAGAAAAATAACAGCATAAAGTGAATTGTGAATTCGTGACAGATTTTGAATGTTTGTGTGAACCTTTCCTGTAAATTTATTTGGGCAATCTGACAATTCTATTCATCTAAGGGAGAAATCTGAGATGAACAGAGCATGGCAAAGATAATTTTGCTGCTAATGCATAATTATCGTGTTGGGCTCGAACAAACAGTTCCTCCCCAACTAATTGCTCTGTGCAGCCCATTTAGATGAGAGTCTAGCTGCAATGACACTATCGAGAGAAGCAGAAGAGCCCTTGAAATGAATGAAAAGTAGCCCTAATATTGCATTTCTTGTGAAACCAAGAGTAAATTCTGGAATGGGTTACATAACCGCTTTAATACTCAGATGTAATAGTTCTTTTCTAAACGAGAGCGACAAAGAAAATGGGTCAAAACGTTATTAGGGTATACTGAAGACGTGCAACTTCCAACACAAACCCTCTTCCTCGTTACTATTTGCGGACAGCATTAATTGACACACATTTCCGCCAATCACGAAGACAGCGACGGGGCTTTGAGCCCGCCTTCGACATTGGATTGCACGAATGAAGTGTCAATCTAAATTTAATCGTATCTTTGCTGTCATCCTTAATTAAATAATGAATTGCATACGTGTTCATGTGTGTCTTGCAAGTGAGCTAGCTACGAATATTGTTGAAATCTATGTAAATATCAAGCAGTCGAATTGGACACATCACGTTTAACTACACTCGCTTATCTGTGCGTATGATGCTCGCTTAAACGTATTGCGTGTGATTTGCGATCTCATCCAGCGTGTTACTTACCTATAAGCTGACCCACGGGTGTAGAAAAAGGGTTTCCTATGAAAAACTCCATCCTCCGAGCTTGTCTGCTGCTCAGTGTCTCGGCTTTGGGCTGACGATCAGCTGGAGAGCTCAAACAAATTTAACCGATTACATCATCTCTTAAAGTGACAGTAGGCAGCACTGGCGGGGATTTTCCAAGTATACAGTACACTGTGCTGCGTACAGTTTTCGCTAGTATGTAAAACAGAATGCATTGTGCAACAATAAACGTTTAAAACAGTAGCATGCTACAGTCTTGTCCAGTACAGCAGTGATAAGCTATTTTGCATGTTTAATTCAACAAGTGGCAACATTTTACCTATCTTAAATTGGAATTTAGGGTAATTTTGTGTCGTTTTAATCAAATTAAAAGTAAAAAGAGCAAATAATGAATCAAGAACCAAGATTTTAAAAATGCTGCTGATATTACCCAGTAGCCTATATAAAACCATGATCCGCACTCACAAAAAATAGTCTTCTTTTTAGTGTTTTATTTTATATTGATTAAATAAAACGCTAAAAAAGAAGACAAATTTTGTGAGTACGGATCATGGTTTTATACACGAAGTAATCTAATAGATTGACACACCAAAATAAAATATTAAGTGACAAAAGAGTGCAGTGCAAGCAACTCTGTGGAACTGCTGATACTCACTGCAAATTGAAGGATGTGTGTGAACGCTTTGCATTGTGGGATAGAGTATTCCATGCATTCAGTTCTGTCGCCTATATATATTGCACATTATGGTAAAAGTTGTAGGTCATCTAGGTGTTCAGTGCATACAGAAAATTCACATATTGTGCACAGTACATACTGCATATTGCATACTGACATTTTTCTGGTTGCATATTAGATTTTTGTTGTTTGGAAATGGAAATGGAAAGTCTTATTACCATGGAGTTATGCATAAATTACTGTATAAGGTGTGATGTTGTGAAATGCAGGCCCTGCCCTAGTGTGTTGCCCACATGATTTGATTGATTGAGTTCATAACAAAAGCAGTCTGGTGACCTGTCAGGGTGTGTGTGCTCTCACAGAAAACATCTGAATCCTTGGTGTATGAGATGCATGTTTTTGGTCTGGTAAATGATTTATAGCAGGTATTATAAAAACTGAGGGAGGTCAAGCCAGTTTTGATGCACGTCAGACTTTATCGCATCTGTCTGCAGTAATATTAGTCTTTTTGTCTCTAAATGTCAACCACGTTCTAGATACAAGCCACAAAACCATTACCAATCCATGTCAGGCCTTCCAGTTTCAGATAATAAGCTGAGATAATCATCATATTTCATCTTTTGCTCCATTTCTTCTTCTTCTTCTTTTTCTTTTTATGTTTAAAACAGTTATTGCTACTTATATATTTTTGGGCAAACCATGATACATTTTAATTAAAAGTTTGGGATAATATTTAAAATAAAATAATACATGAAAAATGTATTCATCAGAATGTATTAAATTGGCCATTTGAAATAAATGCTGTACTCCTGAACAAAAGAACGACATTAATATATAAGCACTATTATTAATATAATAGTTCTTCTGAGTCGATGAACTTTTGTGATGAACCACGTGGTGGCGAACTTCACTAAGACAGAGCAAGCAAAGCAACACCTGTGGTACTGACGTGAAATACTGCAGTTGTTAAGGTCAGAAATTCACATTACACTACAGAGAGATACTGTAGGCTAATAAAATGGCGGGTTATTCATTATTTTGTATTTTTTTCATTTCATGGTCTTACATTTGTCCTAATTCTAATAATAGCTGCAAGAAAATGACAGCTGAACGTGCAAAATAATTATTTTTGGCGTGCGTCTGACTGTTGATTAACATACCTGAGAAAATTTCAAAGCTTTTCACGGTTCTTCATTAGAGGCAGAACTCACAAGAATTCTCCTGTAATTAACTTGGTCACGAATGAGTCAGTTGTGACTCACGCGCACATTTCCGAGTGCGATGCAGATCAACAGAGGAAAAGGTTGAAAGCCAAAATAAAAAAATAAAAAAATAGAGGGAGAAAACACATTTTGGTAAGACCCAGCTAATTATTAAAATAAAGTAAACCAGTAACTAACTAACTAACTAAATTAAACTGATTCAAAAGTGACAGTAAACACTGTAATAAAAACCTTTCTATTTGTAATAAATGCTGCTCTTTTGAATGTTCTTTCCTTTCCATCAAAGAATCCTGAAAAAAACGTGTCATGGTTTTCACAAAAATATAAAGTGGAACAACTGTTTTCAACATTGATAATAATAATAAAGGTTTGATAATAATAATAATAGGTAATAATTGTCAATAATAAATGATAATAATAATAGTAAATCAGCATATTAGAATGATTTCTCAAGGATCATGTGACACTGAAGGCTGGGGTAATAATGCTGAAAATTCAGCTTTAATATCACAGGAATAAATTACATTCTAAAACATATTCAAATTGAAAACCAGTTATCTTATACTGTAATAATATTTCACAATATTACTGTTCTACACTGTTGTTGATTAAGTAAATGCAGCCTCGGTGAGTCTTTTTTCTAAAACATTTTAAAAATCATACCGACCCCAAATGGTACTGTGTATCTTCAAACAGATAGTTTTAGGAGCTCTACAGACAAAAAGTCCAAGAAAAAAAAAAATCCTCCATGAGTCCATAGTCAATAATAACCTGTGCAGATAATGGACATAAAAACACTGGAAAACGTTGTTTGGTCTTGTCAGCAGCACACTAGCACACAAAGCAAGGGAAGAAGCTCTTTACAAGAATAAAATGCTCTTTGCTAGAGCAGAGATAATTCATTTGCTTTTCATTTTTCAGCTGCATGTCAATAATCGACCTCACTTGACGATACTGTCAAGACCAATTAGGAGATATTTATTATGAGTTTGATCATTTTGAGGTGATCTTGACAGCAGAGGTAAATATCACACTGCCAGCAGCGACAGGGGAAATGAGCTGGATTTCCCTGCAGCTGTGGACAGAGTTCAGCCAATCAACAGAAATGTCACAGACGCTTGATGAAGAAGAATCGGCCATGTAAACTGAATCCTGATTATATTGTACAGAGCGAGAGTCTGGTCATTCAAAATACCAGCAGATTTGACATCCGCAGACATTTATTGCCTGTAATTTCTCGGTTCCTTCCTGCTGGAACCTGTCAATAAAGCCACACACTCAGTGACCTTGGTTTATTAAATAAGAGTGATGTTAGTGCTCAGGATGAGATTCGTTGGGACCTTTGTTGTGGTATGGGGACTTTACTAATGTGAAATCAACATAAAATCACACTTTCCACACTATAGGACAACACATCTTTTTAAGAAATGGTCACTGAATGTTGAAACTGAAGATGTTGGACTACATATTGTAAGATGTTTTCTTTTCTATTCGTTTTATATTATATTTTCGAGTTTGATTATCATGGTTTTGTTATTTATATAAAAGATAATGTTACGTGTCTGTAGTATATTTAACTGTCCACTAAAAGACAATGAAGCATCGGTTCATTCATCATACTTCTTTTATATTCATTAGTGGAAAAATATCATTTAGAGGCATGAAAATAACAACAGAAGCATCAGCATAAATCAATTCCTGCACAGCTAAGCAGCATAGTACATGTTAAGTATGTCTGTGAGCATTATATTTCAATATTTTGTTGCTGCACATATTAATAGACAATTATCACCAGCTTCACAATTTGATTTCTTTTTCAAAGAAAAACACTTAAAACTTTTTTTTGAATAAACACTTTAGTTAATACGATGCATCACAAATACACTACCGTTCCGGTGTTTGGGGTTGGTAAGATTTTTAAAATATTTTTATGTTCACCAAGGCTGCATTTATTTGATCAAAAATACAGTAAAACAGTAATAGTGTGAAATATTATTACAATTTAAAATAACTATGTATTTTCTTATGCTTTAAAATGTTGCAAAGCTGAATTTTCAGCATCATATTATTCTGCAAAAATCATTCTGTACTGCTTAATATTTTTGCAGAAACCGTGAAAAGTTTTATTCAGATATTTTGTTACATTATAAACATCTTCACTGTCCGTTTAATGCATCTTGCTAAAAAACTATTAATTCAAAACAATCTTACTGACCCCAAACTTTTAAACAGTAGTGTACACAATTTGTACATATAAATAATGTTATTAATACTAAAGCACATTGCAGTGGAGAAAGATAGATCAACTAAAGATCAACTAAAATTGGGTCAAATATACATATATCTGTTTTAACTTTCAGACTGCATTTGTATTATGTCAAGATACATACTGGGCACCACAAAACTATACAACTTTCATCAGCATCATAGTTAAAAATGAAGACGAAATCTGTGAAGGTATTAGTCAGAAGCAAAGGTGCACATTCACCTAATTAGTAAGCAGATCTTTTGGCAATCTCTGTTGTTTAATTATACACCATCATTAAAAAAAAAACAAAAAAAAAAAACGCATGAATCATATGAAACATTTGTTAAGGTTTATTATTTTACCTCCAATCCCTTGTTACTATGAATGAGTTTTTTTTATTATACTAAACGTTTAGTAATTTTGTTTTTGACATTTTTTAAACAGGTTTATATACTAGTTTTTATTACTTTGATTTCAGTTTTAATTTAAGTTATTTTATGACAGCGTTCAACTAAATGAAAATGAGAAATGTTGCCTTGGCAACTAGATGAAAATGTTGTAAATGCTTTTTTTTTAATTTAACCCAATAATAAAAAAAAAAAAAAAAAAAACGCATGAAGCATATGAAACATTTGCTAAGGTTTATTATTTTACCTCCAATCCCTTGTTACTATGAATGAGTTTTTTTTATTATACTAAACGTTTAGTAATTTTGTTTTTGAAATTTTTTAAACAGGTTTATATACTAGTTTTTATTACTTTGATTTCAGTTTTCATTTAAGTTATTTTATGACAGCGGTCAACTAAATGAAAATGAGAAATGTTGCCTTGGCAACTAGATGAAAAAAAGTTCAAGTTTTTTGATACTTGATTTCATGTTAGTTAACATTTTCTTTATTTCAAGTAATGAAAATGTTTATTTTTTTTTTTAATGGTTTTAGTTTTAGTGAACTAAAATAACCCTGCTCTGCACTGAATTCATGAGCTTTAACAAACAAAAATTTCCCAATGCAAAACTCAAGTCAAAGTATTTTTCTATCTAGCCTAACTGGAGAGATTTTGGACAGGGCAGATCCTTATCGCCCTCCCTATCATCAAATATTGACAGAATCTTCATTTTTAGGTGAACTATTCCTTCAAAACCCAAGGACAATGTTGGTGTTTTTGGTGACATACATTGTGGTTGGCTGGTGATGCAACTCCACAACAGATAATTTAGTCTTTTGCTAGAAGGAAGGGAGGAAATAATGTGCTAGCAAGAGCAAGAGCTTAACAACTGCTCATGGGAATTCTGCAGCTGAGCCTGACGTTAAACCCAAAAATGAGAATTCTGTCACAGTTTACTCACCCCTTATCTTTTTTTTGTGTGTGTGTTCAGCAGAATAAAGAAACTCATCCAGGTATGGATTACGGGTGAGTAAATGATAACAGAATTCTCATTTCTGGGTGAACCATGCCTTTAAAACTACACCGTACCATCTAATCACACTGCTAATTCTGGATGTCTCCTCGATTAGGTTAATGCAATAATTCTTCATAATATGCACATCAGTTTGGCGCTCATGCACTGCCGTCTGTTCTGAAATGTAATGTGAAAGAGTGCTTGAAAATATTGTGCTGAATCACGGATCTGAGGGCTTGTTTACTCGTCGCTGAACTCTCTCCTGTTTTACATTCACGTGTCTACATGATGGAGCAGGTGAAGCCGCAGCACTCTTTCAGCAGGGTGACACCTGTCTTGGTCACGTACGGAGACGAGGTCTGCTGGGCTCTGGACGTCATTCTCTTGTCCTTGGTGTGACCTGAATGAGAGCGAGCGAGCGAGAGAAACGCAGTGACCTTCTCTGAATCACACTCTCAAGCATCTCTGAACACTGTCGAGCATCAGCGCTGAGGTATATTCATACCAGAACATTTGCAAATATATTGGGCTTAAATGAATTTTGGCAGCATTAGATGAGTTGAAATGATTGTCCTGTGCACTGTACAAAAATTGTTTTCAATAGTTGTAAATATATCTTGATTCACACTGAACTGAACTGTGGAATAGAGTTGGACTGAGTTCAGATGAATTAAAATGTGTTTACTTTGAGTGAAAAGCTCAGTTCATAAGCTTTTTAAAAGCAGCACTAACGATTATGAAATATTTCTATATTTCTGTGAGATGTTTCAAACTCTCACCACAACACGGATTCATATTTGACTGTGTTCTCTCTCATTTACAGTCAAGCCTTCCCACTTTCAGTGACATTCACGTACTTCTGCACTATTTATTTCGGTTCTGAACTAGCTCATTAGTTTTGAACTAAAAGAAAACAAATGAAGACAGCTTATTAACACCCTGAGAACAGAATTAACATTCTGACAATACCACAACATAAGCAGATTCCTTATTCATTTCTCTAGTTTCCATTTTCATTAAACTTGAGCAGGCAGTGAGTAAAACAATTAGGGAGATGCTCAAAGAATATATTATTATGTTAATTAGCGCATTCAACACTGAAAAACGGAGGTTTAAGGCCTTGGCCTTGAGCTCACAACACCACAGTAACACACACATACATACTTTTCATGCTGCACCTGTTGGGAAATTTGGTCTGTAGGAAGTCAGCCATCTCTCTGTCCTCTTCTCGCTCTCTGAGTGGAGAATAACAGGCGTCAGGAAGGCAAACGCACAAACACATACAAATACATGAGTCAGGATACATTTTCATGTGCATATGCCATTCAAACGTTTAGGGTCAGTAAGATTTTTAAAAATGTTTTTGAACGTCTCGTGTGCTGAAGTCTCTTGTGCTCACCAAGGCTGCATTTAAAAATACAGTAAAACAGTAATATTGTGAAATATTATTAAAATAACTATTTTGTATTTGAATATGCCAAAATGTAATTTATTCCTGTGATGCAAAACTGAATTTCCAGCATCATTACTCCATTCTTCAGTGTCACATGATCCGTCAGAAATCATTCTAATATGCTGATTTGCTGCTCAAGAAACATTTATTAATATTATCCATGTTGAAAACAGTTGTGCTGCTTAATATTTTTGTGGAAACTGAGTTTCATTTTTTCAGGATTCTTTGATGAATAGAAATAGTTTTTCATTTACTTGTAAAATAAATCTTTTATAACATCATAAACATCTTTATTGACACTTTTGATCAATTTAATGCATCCTTGCTAAATAAAAATATTAATTTCTTAAAAATCTTACTGACCCAAACGTTTAAATTGGCACACAGCTGCCAAGGTTTGTTAATGGAATGCACATGTACCTTCTATAAAAGCATTTAAATTTTTTTGCCACTAATTATTCACATACTGTCTAAACTGTATCAATTCACTAAAGCTATCATGCATCATTACAACATTATAAAAACACCATTTGTGAATAAAACGGAACCTTATTCTGAATCTGTTCTTACTACAACTTAAAACTGGTTTTTAAAGCTTTAGATACAAAATCATTGCAAATGATCCTAATTTTCAATCTAATTAATCACACTAAGCTTTCTGTATTTATATATTTTCACTGAGATTATATTCAGCATTTTTATAAAGCCATTGTTCTTGTTCAGTTGTTGTTTGCTCCCCACAATGCCACAAAGATTTACAATTTTTTCACAGTTCCTGAAATTTAAAAGCAGACCCACACACAAACAACTGTGAAGTGAGACACCGAGCATTAACCAAACATTCACACTCAAACACCAAACAATCAATTATTCTCTTAGCACATCGGTTTAGTGTTCAAACCGAGAGTGTTTGACATCTCTCTGTCTCTCTCTCTCTCTCCACCATCCATCCGTGTAATAGCTGCTTGTCATGTGGGTGACGGCGGCTCATTTATCCCATGAATAAACTGTGAGGACTTCATTGGTGTTGGGCTCTGATGCGTGCGTCACTCACGATTACTCACACACACACACACACACACACACAGAGCCGTGAGGTCTTGGCAGATGGCAATCAGCCCAACCCATCGAAAAAACACATCTCTTTTCTTTTTCCATTTCTTTCTTGCCTGCAAATCAATCTCTCTGGTTTCTGAGAATCAAGCCGCTGGGACCGTCTGTGAGCGTGATGTGAAGTGTGTGTGTGACGGCCGTGGTGAGGTAAGCGTGGATTATTGGCTTCAAGTGGAGGGTAATTGGACTGCAGTATCTTCACAGATGAGGGAACAGCCACAAGAGGCACAAAACACATTCTTGGGGCCGACAGTCACGTACGCTAGCCGGCAATCTAAAGGGTTGCGGCCCATGTTCCTGTCCCTGAAGGCCGGCGGCTCTTTTATATATATATATTTTTTTTTATTGTAATAATGTTTCACAACATTGCATTTTTGATCAATTAAATGCAGCCTTGTTGAGCAATAGACTTGTTGGTAACACTTTACAATAAGGTGTCATTCGTTAACAATAGTTAATGTATTAATTAACATGAACGAACAATGAACACTGCATTTATTGCACTCTTTATTAATCTTTGTTAATAAAAATACAGTAGTTTGGCGGCTCTTTAAAACTGACCTGAGCCTCTCAAACTCCATGTCGTCCACTAGAAAGTCCCGCGTCTCCACCAGCTTCTGGATCTGCTGAAGTAGTTCTTCCTCACGCTGTCTGTCCTCATTTGACTTGTCTTTGTCTGCAAAGAACATTTGAGCAAACGTGGAAGTAAAGGCATTTATAATGTTACAAAAAGAAATCGATTTCAAATAAATGCTGTTCTTTTGAACTTTCTATTAGTCAGAGAATCAGGAAAAATGTAAATGCACCACAGTAGCCACAAAAATATTAAGCAGCACAGATGTTTTCAACATTCATAATAATAATAAGAAATGTTTCTTGAGCAGCAAATCAGCATATTAGAATGATTTCTGAAGGATCATGTTACACTGAAGACTGGAGTGATGATGCCGAGGTTCTTCACAGCGATGCCATAGAAGAACCATTTTTGGTTCCACAAGGAAGCATTCAGTCAAAGGTTCTTTAAAGAACCATCTCTTTCTTACCTTTTTACAATCTGAAGAACCTTCTTTCACCACAAAGAGTGTATATAAGTGTATATATATA
>NW_015656115.1:367697-376292 GCF_001515625.1 Sinocyclocheilus rhinocerous | reverse complement strand
CGATTTTAATAATGCATTAGTAAATGTTGAAATTAATATTAACTAAGATTAATAAATGCTGTAGAAGTATTGTTCATTCTTAGTTCATGTTAACTAATGTAGTTAACTAATGAACCTTATTGTAAAGTGCTACCGACTTGTTTCAAAAACAAGCACAAATATAGAACAAATGATTTAAATTTGGCAGCAGCTATTTGCAATAAGTGCAAATAGCTATAGATGCCATTTACACTACAGTAAGTGCAAACAGCATGTTTTCTTAGCGATAGATGCTATTTACACTAAGTGCAAATGGCGATAGATTCTGTTTACACTATGTAAAAATAGCAGCATTTTTTTTGCAATAAGTATAGTTATATGCTATTTATACTTAGTGCAAAGAGCAGCAGATATGTATTACATTATAAAACATTATAACGTATTGAGTGTAAATTATAATTTTTATTAAAATGATTAAATAGATGTTGCTTTATTGGGACAATAAATCCCTCCCAACACCCTAACCTTACCCAATAAACATTTTATTATTAAATACCTATGAGGCACATTATGTCCACTTTTCGAGTATTTCCTTCTTTTTTTTTTTTTTTAAATAGCCCATCTGATATGTAAGGGAGAAGAACAAGTTCGGCAAAAGGCGGATTCAAACTCAGGTCGATTGTGTCAAAAGTTTCTACATTATCTGAGCTTTTCAGCATCAGTGTATGCTACACATAATTTTTTAAAGTTGCAATTAAAACTAATTATTGGAGTTACTTCAGTCTTTCTACTTAAAAATGTCACATTTAATTCAATTTGTTACTTGTGGTTTCTCTGTAACTATTTGTAAAATTTATAATCAGTTTCTAAGTGAAAATTGTTTCCTTTTTTGATAGCTTTTTTTAAGCAAATCCTACAGCATTTTTTCATTGTATTTTTTCAAATCGAAAACAAGACATTATTGTCTTTTGTTGTGAAGACAGGAAGTCATTCTGGTTTGAATCAACATGAGGTATGAGTAAATGATGATATGATAAAATATCAAATTACTTCAAAATCCTGATCACAGATGAGCCAGAAAGGACCTGAAGGTCTCAGAATAAATGAACATCACTAGCACTGGAATGTGTTTCCCACTTGGGTTGGGATGGTACACAGTATAAGACATTATTATCTGCCGGTGTGGATAAATAACCTCTTCTGTGCGCACAAGGATTGTATGCACTTGCGAAATGAGGTTTCAGCAGTAAACAAAACGTGGTGCATCTCGTGCATCTCCTTGGAAACAGGAGACCTATAGTTAAGTATGTCACAACCATGTGCTGAAGACAAGCTGACATGAAAGCAGGAGGAATGATGTTAATAAAGAACATGCAGAAATTTAAAGCAGTTGCATAATACTGGATAGCCAATCCATTTTTTCTTGAATTCTCTTATAGACTGTAGATGTTAGCTGAATCAGTTTATTATACGCTATGGTTCAATAGTTCAGGGTTGGTAGGAGTCTTCATTTTTTTATGTTCAAAAAGGTTGCATTTATTTGATAAAACAAATACAGTAAAATTAGAAATATGATGGAATATTATTATAATTTATAATGTCGGTTTTCTGTTTAAATATATTTTTTAAATGTAATGTATTCTTGTGATGGCAAAGTTTTCAGCATCATTACTCCAGTCTTCAGTGTCACATGATCCTTCAGAAAACATTATAATATGCAGTTAAATATTTTGAATGTACTGAAGAAAAAATAATATTACTTGAGTATCTAACAGACATGATGTTTGGTTTAGAACTGTTTAAAACATCAGGGAGCTGCTCATTGTCTCTGTGTGGTAGGAATTAAAAACAGATGTTCTTCACCACTGAGAATGAGATCGGTATCATCTCACAGGCTCAATGCAAAAGCACAATATTATTGCTTAAAATTCTGGTACAGCATTTTTTGGTGAACATACCTGGGATGGAAACCAATTTCTGGAGTTCTTTTTTGAGCCTTGTGATCTCCGTACACAACTGGATGTCATCCATCCTGAAAAATGAGGAAAAAATGAAGAAAATCTATGTAATTTAACCATCAGTCAAAAACCGCAGTTTCTTTCTATAATAAATAGTGCTGTCATTCGATTAATCGCGATTAATCGCATCCAAAATAAGTTTTTGTTTAATATTTTATGTGCGTGTACGGTGTATTTATTATGTATATATAAATACACACACATGCATGTATACATTTCAGAAAAATTTTATGTTCATATATAATATATATATATATATATTTATTTATATATAATATAAATTATATGAATACAAATATAGACGTAAATATTTTCAAAATATATACTGTATGTGTGCGATTAATCGTTTGACAGCACTAATAATAAAATAAATGCAAAAATGACCTCAAAACCTCACAACGCTGTCTTCATGCTTTAAAACATTTCCCAGCTAAGTCAGAAATCAAGGTATACCCAGCTAACAGGGAACGTTATTAGAAATTTGGCTGAAGTTCTGGCATGCTTGTTTTAAAATTATGAAATGTTCTTAAAACATTAGCACATAATTTACACATCCTTCATAGAACTTTTTTCTGAAATGCTTTAGCATTTTATTAGCAAAGTTAATGTTACAGAATGTTTAGAAAACATTCAAAAGTAACAATCCCATAATGTTTGCAAAATTATAAAATGGAACGCTCCTTCAATATTTGGATAACCAAGAAAAAAACGTTTAAACATAAAAAATTGTTTATGCTTTTAACATCCAGACATAACATTTTCATAAATTAATAGAAATGTTCTTAGAACATATTTTGTTAGCCGGGTAAGTGTGAATACCATGATTTTATTGAAAACAGATTTCAGATTTCTGTTCAGCAATGAAATAACAGATAATATGTTTTTCTATATAGTATTCACATTGCTGTCAAACACACACAAATAACAACACAGACACAAATATTTGCAGTTGATGTTTAGCTCTGGCAGACATATTATGCCATAACAGACAAATCTCACTTGCAGGGCTTGTGACAGACTCCATCAGACGCTATTGTTGTAAATAAATGCAGTGCATCCCTTTATCTATAAATGTCCTCAACAATTTCCCCTGCTTTTATCTCCTCTATACGCCTGTATCTCACACTCCTGCTCTGCACTGATGCTGGCTATACATCATTTGTGTATTGTGCATCAACTGGTATTGAATGAAAAACATACAAGGAATGACAGTCAATGTGACACTTTCTCTGATTTTTTTTTTTTTTAAAGGCATAGCTCATTCAAAAATGAACTTTTTGCTGAATATCCAAGTTGTTTTTTTTTTTTTTTTCATATAATGAATATGAATTGTCCTCATTCTCTATCTTTGTAGAGTTTTGACAATTAACAATTATGACCCTGTACCACAAAACCAGTCATAAGGGTCAATTTTTTGAAATTGAGATTTATACAACATCTGAAAGCTGAATAAATAAGCTTTCCATTGATGTATGGTTTGTTAGGATAGGACAATATTTGGCCGAGATACAACTATTTGAAAATCTGGAATCTGAGGGTGCAAAAAAATCTAAATATTGAGAAAATTGCCTTTAAAGTTGTCCAAATGAAGTTCTTAGCAAAGCATATTACTAATCAAAAATTTCGTTTTGATATATTTACAGTAGGAAATTTACAAAATATCTTCATGGAACATGATCTTTACTTAATATCCTAATGATTTTTGGCATAAAAGAAAAATCTATAATTTTGACCCATACAATGTATTTTTGGCTATTGCTACAAATATACCCCAGCGACTTAAGACTGCTTTTGTGCTCCAGGGTCACAATTAATAATGATGATACATCTGTGTGAATATAACTTAATAGCAGGAATATTGTTCTTTTTTTTTCATGTCCCAGGCTTATACCTTCATTTCTGTGTCTAAGAAAATACCTAGTTAAAATGGTAAAATAAAATGACATAAAATGAATGTAAATTACCCCATAGTTACCTGATGACATTCAGATATTCAATATGATCAATGTTGTAAAAAATAACTTTGAATTCATGCATATGGTATATGTTATTTTTCATTGGGTCATGTCAGCTTACATAGCCTCAGCTGTGTTGCATTGCGTTATGGGATACTTAGTTAAATTTTCTGTTGATGTCTAATGTCAGGAAGCATTATTATGGATTATGGACTTGTATTTTGTCCAGAAGCAATGGTTTAAAGTTAAAACACCTTAATGATAGATTTGTTTCTTACAAACATGGAGCTTTTCACTTTATAAGACATTAATTGATGGACTGGAATTACTTGTGGATTATTGTGAAGTTTTTATCAGCTGTTTGGACTCTCATTGTGACGGCACCCATTCACTGCAGATGATCCATTGCTGAGCAAGTGATGTAATGCATGTAGATGTAGTACATCTTGGATGGACTGAGGGTGAGTAAAATTTCAGCAATTTTTCATGTTTGGGTGAACAATTCCTTTAACCTTGTATGTAAAAGAGCTACCTCAGGTTCTACCATAGTACAAAAACACAGTAAAAAAAAAAAAAAAAACCAGACTCACATATATCTGAGCTCAGACTCTTTCCGGACCAGTGCATCCTTTATCCTCTCGATTTTGAAGAGCTCTCCCTCGATGTCCTCCACAGTGATGGTGGAATCAGCCATGGACACCACATCCTCTTCAGCTGTGATGAAGAACACATGAACTAAAAAATACACTATTATATTAAACCATAATATAATATAATATAATATATTTGAATGGACATGCATGACAGTATTCCCAAAAAAAAAGGGCAAGCAAACAATGACCAAAACTTTGTATTAGATACTGTATACTGTTTTGCCAGTTTGTTGTCTTCCCCTTGAAGATAAAAATAACAGCATCATCACACATTTCTACAGAAGCAGGGCTTCTCTAATCTGGAATCAACTAACAAGCACCCTGTTGTTGTCCAGCCACATTTCAAACCAGGCTGAAGCTAAGGAGTTGGGTGACGGTGCTGCAGCGTGTGTTGTGTATGATGCTCATCACTGTGCTAATTGGGCTCGTGTTATTATTACTGAACTCTGCATGAATCCGAGGGTGGGTGACAGCGTTCTGGTCACTCTATGACAGACCAACATCTTTTTAATCGCATGTAGCGTTGATTTAGAGAGTCAGTGCTCTATATATGCGTGTATGATTACAGGCAGATACTAATAAAACCGAAAGAACAACTAAAAAAAACAAACTAATTAGGCAATAGTGAAGCGTACATTCTGGCACTAAATTTCATATTAAACATTATAAACTGTCTTTTAGATTTGTTTAGTTTGTCTGATGAAAAATGAGTGTTTCTGGATTATTGTGATGTTTTTATCAGCTGTTTGGACTCTCATTCTGACGGCACCCATTCACTGCAGAGGATCCAATGCTGAGCAAGTGATGTAACGCGACATTTCTCCAAATCTGTTCTCATGAGGAAACAAACTCATCTACATCTTGAATGGCCTGAGGGTGAATACGTTTACATTTTTTGGTGAACTACTCTTTTAAATAACTCTGTCTAAAAATCAAAATAAAACAAGGTTCCGCTAATGTTTTATTTGTGTGCACAGTCATTGCGCATTGATTTTTTACAATTCCACTTCCGAATTCGATGTCTGCATTTCAAAGACCTTCAGCCTCGAGAAAAACAGCAGAATTTTTTTTGCACCCTAAAAAGCGAGGCAGTCCGTATCCTCCGATGACTCATTTGGCTTATCCTATGATGCGTTCAACAACTGCAATGCCTCATAAACTAAGTTCTGTCTCTATGGCAACAACCTGGGCCTTCAGTTTTACACAGTTATTGGATTTCATAACAATGGGATTTACCCCCAAATCCAGTAGCGTTCTTGTTAAGGCCACTGCAATCCCTGGTGCAGATCGACAAAGCAAACACACTTTTCACTTATTTGACACCTATGCATGTAAACATGTCAACTAAAATGAATATGAATTATGTAATACTTACTGGAATGATGCTATGCTATTCCACATCTATAATTACAAATGTATACAGACTTATATTACAAATATCCTACTGTATGTAATATGTAAGTGTGTCTCTGTATGGGCTATTGGGGTTGTTCAATATTTTTCATTGCTGTCCTTTTCTAAAATAACAAAGCAAATCAGGTAAAGAGAACTGAGTTAAAGGAACATTACTGTTATTATGATTTTTCAGCACGTAAGCTTAAAAAAAAGCATGTGTAAGCACCCGGTTCATTTCCTTTGGGTAACATATTCCATCTTTATTAAAGGAGTCTGCTGTTATAATAGACGATACATATCAGGTTATCATGATTTAACGGTCCTCTATGAACAATATCTTTCTGATATAACAGACAAACCTGATTTATATTTGATCTCAAACGGATTTACTGATCAAAAGGTCAGTGTGATATTAGTTGATTCATGACTCACTAAGAGACAAAATACAGGAATATCATAATTTAGAGCAGGGCTTTTACAACTGGGGTCCAGGGGGCCACAAGGGGGCGCCATGGGGGTCCATGGAAAAAAACAAAACAAAAAAAAAAAACTAAATATGCATGTAGTTTTGAGGAAAAATGTTTTGCATTTGTTTCTAAATGTTAACATCGCTTTCGTTGCGATGCACGCTTTCCTATATTCTATTCTATTTCTTTCCAGATAATACAGTTTTAATAATTTTTTGTTTTAGTTTTAATACAATGGTATATAAAAGTCTTTTCACAGGATAAAAGGGTTTGTTTACATGTATATCATTCAAAAGTTCGGGGTAAGATTTTTTTTTTGCAAGGCTGCATTTATTTGATCACAAATATGGTAAAAACAGTAATGTTGTGAAATATTATTACAATTAAAAATGATTGTTTTCTATTTGAATATATTTTAACATGTAATTTATTCCTGTGATGCAAAAGCTGAATTTTCAGCATCATTACTCCAGTCTTCAGTGTCACATGATCCTTCAGAAATCATTCTAATATGCTGATTTGCTGCTAAAAAAACTATTAGTATCAACGTTGAAAATAGTTGTGCTGCTTAATAAGTTTGTGAAAAACATGATACTTTTTTTTCAGAATTCTCTGATGAATAGAAAGCACAAAAGATCAGAATTTATTTGAAATAGAAGTCTTTTGTAACATTATAATATAAATGTCTTTACTGTCACCTTTGATCAATTTTACGCATCCTTGCTGAATTGATCTGAATTAAAAAAAAAAATGTTTTTAAGACAGTAAACATGTATTAGCTTAGAACACTTAAAAAAAAAACTGTTTTAGACAATCGATTTAACAAATTACACATTTTATGTGTAGAGTAAAACGAGTGGGTTTGGAACAGAGATGCAGTGAATGCAAAAAATAAAAGCATTCACAGGAAAACTAGAAATCCCCCAGAATCCCCTATTTAAAGGTGAAGCGTGTAATATCAACACACACAGCATCTTTAAGGGCTTCAACTCTATATCTATTGATTAACAGGAAACCCAGGCGAGTTCACTGGTTTACAGACGGTGCTATCTGTGTTTTTCCTGGCGGCTGACACTGACACCTTCCTTAGACTCAGAGCGAACACATTGTTCTGATATACGGTACATCTTTTATCCCTCCATCTCTCCACTTCAATGCTTTTTCTCTCTCTCTCTCTGCCCTTGGAAACACTATAAGCTATGAGTCACCTCACAGCGCTGAGCAGATATTGGCTTTTAATTGCCTGACAGTCAGTGAGAAAAGACGTCTAAACAAACCATATCCACCAAGGCAAAACAAAAGGGATGAAAAACGGGTAATAAATCAAGAGCAGGATTATGGGATACCCTGATGTGGTCTGGCCAGTGTGCTGAGACGTGTGTGTGTGTGTGTGTACGTGAGTCAGTGTTTCAGATCAGTCCTGACAGATTTATTCACATGTGTCAGTTCACCAGAGGCTTGCTCTGTCTCACATGTGGAAAACTCTGCAGGACTGACAGGAATTCATAGCTTCATGTTTTAAAACAACAGTGATACTCTGACAGGGAACAGGTAAGAAGTCAGAGAGGATTCAGATGGAGATGGAAGAAATGCAAGAATGTGAACTTGAGGATTCTTAGTCATGTGGAAAAAAGTAAAAACATGTCTGAAGATCAACTAAGCCAGTGATTCCCAACCAGAGGGGTGTGTAACCCAACAGGAACTTGGAAACATTGTGATTTTGCTTTGTGAACCCTATACAATGATGTATAAACCAGTATAAACCAGTCTTGGGGGGGTGAGTGTTATGAAAAGTGTCAATAATTGTCCATCTTTACTGAAAATAAAATAAAACATAAAATAAAATAAAAGCCTATTAGCCATTTGTGATTTTGAACTGTGAGATTATTTTCATTACAATTAAGCACTTTTAAATTCCCTTTTAATTCTCAGTTATTTATATACTTCTCAGTTCCAATAATAATAATTATTATTATTAAATAAATGAGTATTAAATATATTATTAAATAAAATTAACTATAATAATTGTATAATATTTTATCAAATACAATAAATGTATTATAGATGTGTGTGTGTGTGTTTAATTTGTATAATGACATGGGTTTGAGTAGTGCTGGGCGGTATGACC